>NC_140974.1:57579679-57702179 GCF_056783735.1 Eptatretus burgeri
TGTTTAGGCAGGTTGTTCGGTAATTGGACGTTACATGTGTGTCGGGAGGTGTAGGGGCTGTTCATTGTTCATACAATGGAGGTGTACCGAGAGGTTCTTCTTCTTCTTTCCCTTCTCCGGACGACAGTCCCGCCCAGCGCTCTGAGAGGGGGTGGCCAAGAGAAGTGAGTGCCAGAAACGGAAGGTGGGACAGAGCGCCGAGGTGGTGCAATCGGCTGTACAAGGGACGGCTGTGTCTGTTTGCGATCGGCTTTCGTGAGGAGCGAGCCGAAAGAAAGGCAGGGAAGGGACTGCATGAGGTCTGTCTGCCATCTGCTGAGGGAGTAACTCGCGATGCGTGTGGTCGGCGATCTGTAAGAGAGGAACGGCCTGAACCTGAGGGTCGAGTCGGCGATCTGCCGAGGGAGTAACTGAGCCTGAGTGTCGAGTGAGGATTCTGCTGTATAGAAACGATTAGTGGGAGGCTGCAATCTGCTTCGAGAGGAACTGGCTGCTGTGTGAGTTGGCGATCGACTTTATGAGGTCATCAACAGGTTCAACCTGCGTCTAACCACGGAGCCTCTGTCCTTACTCACCTCACGGCTCAACGACGTCTTGTAGTCCCGTTGATACGCCTGCGGAGCCCAACACCCAGATTTGGCCTAACCTGGTGAACAGGCCAGGCCCGGACTTGTATACTGAACCTTGTGAAAAGCCAGCTGGAGCATACCATAGATCTTTCGTCTTGTGCCCTCGACCTTATGGGGGCTGAATGCACTGAGGCTGAGTGCATGGGCGGTGCGACAAAAGGAGGATGATGCCGCCATTTTGCCACGCTGCATGCTCGAGCTGGGTGCTTGAATCCGTTGTCATCGGCTTGTCACGAGCCACATTCGTGCCTTTGACACTTTTCCTCTCATCCATGAAGCATCACCAAGTACTCTGTGTCTTGTCTGCATGCTCTCCGTGTCTTGTCTGCATGTTGTCGAAGGTTTATCTCACTAGGGCTCCCTTCGAAACCCGTAATCCGTAGCTCCCTAGTTAAGAACGGGTTATAGATTAATTATAACATTGTCGTGAATGCTTTGCTTGTGTTCTGTTCCCCGATGTGTCCCCAATAAATTGGGCTGAATTATATGAGATTTGCTGCCTCAAATTTATTCGTGCCGTGCCGAGGAACGATCTGCTCGATTTGGATATAAAAACCAAAATGGTTACGGACTGGTAGACTCCGCTCGGTTTCTGAAAAATCCAGTCTGTTACCGGGGTCTATTTCCCCAACTGGTACGGCCCAGGTGTACGTTGGTATCGTGATCCGAGACACGTGACCCGAGGCTTGTGCCGAGCCAGCCGGCGTTATAACCCCGGAGACGGCGGTGCTGTTAAGTGACGCCGTATCTTCAACATTTGGCTGTCAAGAGTCGGGTGCAAATCTCGACACTGCTGAATCAATAACAATATATATATATATATATATATATATATATATATATATATATATATATATATATATATATATATATATATATATATATATGTCATATGGGATAAAGAAATACAAGTTTAACTTATAGTTTTCCTTTTCATCAGAGCTTGAACCTTTAACGCTTGTGTGGATAAGGGATCACAATTGAGCTTAAATGGCGATGAGAGTGGGTTGGATCTGTGGGATTCCCAAGATCACTTTACAAGGACACAAGGAAATCAGACACAGGTGGAGGCCATTCAGCCCATCATGCCTGCGGAACATCAACACTACACTAATTTATCAACACGAGATCCAAATAAGAAAATACAAAATTTATCATTTTTTTAATGGCGTTTTTGGGGGTTTTTGTATGTACGTATTTATTTATTTGTTGATTTATTTATTTATTATCTTGCCAAAACGAAGTTTTTGCAAGATATGTTAGTCAGCTTGTATGTTTTTTTTTGTTGTTTGTCTGTAATCACGTATAAAAAATTCTGCAGAGCACAGTTATCATTGGAAATTTTTGTAACTTCGCATATCAGAGGCCTATAGAGGTCCCTTTCAGCGCATAAAATTTTGAAGGTCAAGGTCACTTTGTCACAAATCAGGGGAGTCGACGAAACCCTTATTTTTTGAGTAATTTTGATCGGATCGTCTTTAAACTTCATGGGAATATAGTTCATGGTCTGACGCTCAGCTGATTAATTTTTGGTGGCGATTGGCCTTGACCTTCATCTGTTTTTTGTTTTTTTTGGTCTGTAATCACGTATAAATCACTCTGCAGAGCACAGTTATCATTGGAAATTTTTGTAACTTCGCATATCAGAGGCCTATAGAGGTCCCTTTCAGCGCATAAAATTTTGAAGGTCAAAGGTCAAGGTCACTTTGTCGCAAATCAGGGGAGTCGACGAAACCCTTATTTTTTGAGTAATTTTGATCGGATCGTCTTCAAACTTCATGGGAATATAGTTCATGGTGAGGCACTCAGCTTATTAATTTTTGGTGGCGATTGGCCTTGACCTTCATGGTTAGCGCCGAAGGTCAAACATATTTGACCCCAAGGTCAAATTTTCAAGTTTTAGGACCATATCGTGTAGTACCTCAAATTGAAAACCTTGATGAGTGCTTTCTAGATATGTCAAGCTTGAGACATTATGACGTCATTTGGTGACATTATGAGGCAAAAGCATATTTTTCATGGTTACTCTGTAGAACGATTCTCATCGGAATCTCTCGTTGGCAGATATTCCTCAAGGAGTTGCTCCTGGTGGATAGCAGCTCTGTTTACCTCAGTGTGACCTTAAAGAAGTCACATGTGGTCACCTTTTGGCAAGATACGGCTCACCCTGCGGGTGACATTGGTTTATTTATTTATTTATTTTTTTGTCGTTTCTTTCTTTATTTTTTTTTCCCCTCCTCAGGGAAGGGGACATGGGCTTGGTTAAAAAATACATCATCAACCACACAACCCCCCTTGACGAGACCCCTACCAACAGCACTCCGTACGCGTGCACACAATCACCCATCAATGTTGAAAATACCTTAAAGTCCTGTCAACATCCCGATACCCCTCTATCTCCATAACTTCCAGGTACCTATCCAATTCTAATTTAAACTTATCTACTGTTTCTGCTGCCACTACCTTTCCAGGGAGACCATTCCATGCATTAACGACTATCTGAGTGAAAGTCCCCTGCTTTATGACTGTCTTAACTCTCCTCTTCTATACTCTCAGGCTATAGCCCCTGGTTCTATCACTTTCTACTCTGTTGAATGATTCATCTGCACTTATTTTATCTATACCTTTCATTATCTTAAACATCTCCATCATATCTTCTCATAACCACCTCCTTTCTCATGAATAAAGCCCTGTCTCCTTCAGCCGCTCCTCATAGCTGAGTCGAGCTTGCTGAGTCTAGAGTCAAATGTGACCCTCACTAAATTCCTGTACAATGTTAACACCACCTCTTTTGATTTATAAATGATCCCCCTCCGAATACAACCTAAAAGCCGATTTGCTTTACTGATAGCTGCCTGGAATTGTGCCACCTGCTTACCTCCTATATCTATTACCACCGCTAGATCCTTCTCCTGTGTGACACGCTCCAAAATTACCCCTTGCATCCTGTTGGTTCATGAGTCAGTAAGTGACCACTATATTCGTTATGGGTGTGTGTCTGTCTGTCTGTCTGTCCCGAGCATAGCTCCGTGGGTTTTGATCCAATCTTGGTAAAATTATGGTGTGAGGTTGGTATCATGATCTAGTTGTGTTTTCCGGAGAATGGGCGTGCTGCGGCCATTATGGACGGAGCCACGCCCAAAAAACGTGTTTTTAGGGGGTAGCTGATTTCAAGTTACATCTTCTCTGAGGGGGTTTGTCGAATCTGGCAGGGTTTCGGTATTTGGTTAGCCCAATGGCACCTACATAGCCCCACGGAGCCCGATTTTTCATTTTCGTCCCAAGGTCAAGGTCACGAACTTAGAAAATGTCAAAAAAATCAATAAATTGGGCATCGAGCTCCTAGGGTTTTCAACTGTTTCGAATGAAAGTTGGTATGCAAGTAGTGCTCTTAGAGTACTACAACTTTCATCATTTACGTTTTTCCCGATTCCCGCCAGTTTGCCCGTGGCGTCCCCTCGAAGGTCAAAAAATAAAAAAGGCGAACCGTGTACATTGCTCGTCAACCATCGCCGTCTCCAGACTTGTAATCTCTATTTTCATTGTTCTTTCCAATCCCCAACACCTTACACTTGCTCAGGTTAAATTCCATCTGCCAATCTTTGGCCCAATCTATGCAAGGATCAATACTTTCCTGAATCTGATCACCACCCCCTCTGCTCCACTTTACCTCTTTGTGTCTTCTGAAAATTTGGAAAGCCTACTCTTCACCCTATTATCCAAATCATTGATGTAAATGATGAATAGTAATAGTCCGAGTACTGATCCCTGAGGTAACCCACTACCTACATCCTCCCAGCAAGACATCCTTCCACACACAGCCACTCTTTGCTTCTTACCACTAAGCCAGTTTGCAATCCAATTAGCTACCTGACCAGCCACTCTACAAGCCTTCACATTGGCTAACAACCTCCGATGTGGGACCTTATCAAATGCCTTCTTCAAGTCTAGATATACTATGTCCACTGCCTTTCCCTCGCCCACCCAATCAGACACTGCTTCATTTAACTATAAAAGATTTGTTCGACAGGAACTACCTTTAGTAAACCCATACTGACTACCTTTAATTAGTTTGTATTTACATAAATGGTTCCTCATCTGGTCCCAAATTAATGTCTCCAACAGCTTCCCCACAACTGAAGTCAAACAGGTCTATAATTTCCCAATTCTTCTCTGGATCCTTTCTTAAATAGTGGTGTTACATTTGCTACTCTCCAATCCTCCGGTACCTGTCATGATTCCAGGGAACTGTTGAAAGTATTTGTTAACATCTCGCTTACCTGCTCAGCCACCTCCATCAATACTCTCGGGTACATATTATCTGACCCCCGGAGCCTTATCTTCTCTTAGATTACCGAGCTGTTCCTGTACTTCCTCCACTCCAACCTGGATCTTTTGTAAAAGCCCTTCCTCACCTTCTTGATATTGTTACGAATTTGGAATTCGATTGCACACAACATACAGGTTCCTTTAGTCAGCTATGTCGATAAGTGCTTGTTCCTTAGATAGATCACCTTCCATTGTTTAAATGTTCAGGAATCGATTAGATGCGCTGCGGATCGATTTAATAGTTAGGGAACGAACAATGGAGACGTCCCTCCCCCCTCTTCTGCGAAGAGGAAGAAGAGCCCTTCCGTCCCGTGATTCATGACGTCAACAACTCCCTCCCACCCGTGGTTGAGCGGGGGATGGATCACGAGGGCATGAGTCACACCGGGCATGGGGGAGGGGGTGGAGAAGGATAAAGAGGAGATGCTTTCTTTGTTCGTGTTCGGAGTTGTGGGGGCTGTGTCGTTCAGCAGACCTTGGGGTCCTGTTTGGCTTGGGTTAGGGTTGAGGCCTTCGGAAGCTTTTTGCTTCTGCAGAGGAGTTGTTCAGCAGAGCTTCGGGTCCTGCTTGGCTAGGTAGGCTTTTTGGAGAGCTGCTTTGTTTTGGAAGAAAGTTGAGCCGGTTGCTCGGCTCGAGCTGCGAGTGGTGGCTTCTTCTTCTTATTGGTTCATGGAGCTCTTTGTTCTCCGTTTGGTTCCCGGCTTGGTGCGACTCATCGACCTCATCTTGGAGGTGGTTCCTCGGGGAAGCGATGCATCGACGGGAAGGATCGGTGCCTCGACGGGAAGGATCGGCGCCTCGTCTCACCAGCACGTGTTGAGAAGTGCGGGAGGATTCGCGGGAGCTCGGGAAGGATCGCGGCTCACGGCGATTGGGTACAGCTCGCTCTCGCCAGAGCCTGGGTCCGAACAACTTGAAGACCACACAAGGTGGAGAGGTTCAAGATAGGTTCTGGATTTCAGCTCACCTGTCGTCCGAGCTGGAGCCCATTATTAAAGGCCTCAGCCACCATTGTGTGTGTGTGTGTGTGTGTGTGTGTGTGTGTGTGTGTGTGTGTGTGTGTGTGTGTGTGTGTGTGTGTGTGTGTGTGTGTGTGTGTGTGTGTGTCCGTGGGCCCGTCTAATAAGTAGGAAATTGTTAAGTGCTTTGTGTGCTGTAAATCTTTGCATCGCATTTCGTAAAGTCGGTATAGTTCTGCTCTTACTTGCTTCCCTAGTTCCCCATTATTATTAATAAACACCCCAATTGTTAAATGTTTTCAGCTCGTCGCGTCGATTCTTTCATTGACTGAGCATTTCGTGTGTTTGGAGTTAGAAAGCTGTTGGTTTACCGTAAAAGGGGGACATTTGGACTGACGGTTCTCGGCGATTAAGCCGCTCGGAATCGCGCACGGGACAGGCTCGCCTCGGCGGTTTGTTCCGTACGAGTTCCGTCGAGGGTGGAATACCCCGGTAGTTGGATCACGTGGGTATTTAGGTACATTGAAGGTTGGCAATCGACCTTACCCCATGTGATCTGCCCATTGGCGTATTTCGGTTCTTGTACAAGGACCCATCGACTCGGACTATTCCGGGCGATCGGTCGGGTCGACTCGACTTGCGGCTCCGTCAGAGCGGTCGGTTGGCGGCTGACACCCGGCACCATAACAATATATACTCTCAGCTATTGGCAATTCTCCTGACTGTTCTTGTGTAAAAGTTGAAGCAAAATACCTGTTGAATAAGCCTGCCATCTCACTTTCATCACGAACCACTCTCCCGGTGCTATTCCTCAATGAGCCCACACTGGTCCTCACCTGTTGTTTTCCCCTGATATACTTAAAGAAAGCCTTGTTATTATTATGTTTAATATTCTTAGCCAAGTCCTTGTCATACTCTCTTTTGGCTTGCAGAGTTATTTTCTTAACTTGCCTCTGTTTACTTCGATAGTGATATAAATCTAACTCCAGTTTCCATAAGTAATCATTTAAATGAAGATAAATGTTTGGAAACTGAATACGGCTCTATCTACCATTAAAACGAGATGGTATTCACGGAATCCATACCCCACACAGTCTTGAGAAGGACTTGGTGCGAGCCAAGTCTTGTTTTTATTTCTTTGATCCAATATGGCTGCCAGACCACGTGGCCGATGATGTCATCTTTATCAAAGCATATTTCCCACGGGTAGTCGATCAATTCATTAAATTTTGCATTGGTTGAATTTAGCGACCTGACATGCAAATCCTGTTAAAATTTCTCGTCAGTCGGATCAAAATAGACAATTTTAGAAATGTGACCTACGTTGACATTTTGGCCTCTTGACCTCAAAAGAGGGAGTGCTACGTCACGTTTTTAGATCCTCGTGGAGGATCTTTAAGTCTTACTCACGTTGTTGTTCTTGTGGACTTTTTTGTTTCACAGCCTACAGTTTTCATCGAAACTTCCTGAAACTTGGCGTATATATGTAAAAATTCCCTGCGCAGACAGTAACGATCTCCGATTTTGAAAATTCCTCCAAGAAAAAAAAGTTATGACGTCAAAATATCTCCGCTAATGGAAATCGCCTAAAAAATTATCTCTGAAACTAGGCAAGCTTTTTGAATTCTGTTTGCGGGAATCGAACAGGGCATTACCAGAGATGAATTACCGCACGTATGATAAATCACAATGACGTCATAGCAATTTTTATGACATTTTTTGTTTCACAACCCAGAGTTTTCATCGGATCTTCGTGAAACTTGCCATGCATACGCAGAAAGCCTATGCGCAGACAGTAACCATCTCCGATTTTGGAAATTCTTCGTAGAAAAAATGGTTATGACGTCATAATATCGCCGCTAATGGAAATCGCCTCTACCATTATCTCCGAAACTAGGCAAGCTGTTTGAATTTTGTTTGCGGGAATCCAGCCGGGCATAAGCACAGATAATTATTTATCGCAAACCTGCTACATCACAATGACGTCATATTCGTTTTTATGACGTCATCGTTAAGAGGACGAGGATCTTCGCTCATTCGAGCTTGTTATATAACATGTAAAGTTTCAATTTCCTCCGCTGAACGGTTTTCGATGTACGCTCTTAATAAAAAAGTCACGTACGACGTACGTACACTACCGAG
This sequence comes from Eptatretus burgeri, assembly GCF_056783735.1. NCBI lineage: Eukaryota > Metazoa > Chordata > Myxini > Myxiniformes > Myxinidae > Eptatretus > Eptatretus burgeri. The sequence continues at coordinate 57,587,739 of NC_140974.1, forward strand.
CGCAGGGTAATAAATTCCTCGTCTTCGTGACGTCATTGTGCATGGGGACGTTTTCGGTCATTGGAAAAGTTATCTATAAATATACGTAAGTCACGTGGTCTAGTTTGTGCAAACGCATCTTGTAAGAAAATGTAAGCATCAAGTAAAACGGGATGAAATCAACAACGTTTGTGAAATCCAGCAGCAGCGAACTCCACGGATTGTGGAAGTTCAGTTGGCAGGGACTCGATGGGCTTGATCGGTGGAGCCACGCTCTCGGGGGATCATCCAATTGGTCGTCGTTCCGCGCAGCCGGCCAATCGGATCTCCGAGGTGAAGGCCCGAAGGCGGTGCTGCATCATGCGTCACGTGGTGTGTGTTTACACCACCGCGAGGAGCAGGTCGGTACCGTGAACGGGGACGGGTTGTTTGTTGGGGTCTGTGGGACCGAACCGGTTATCTGTGCTGGGCTCGAGCGGTCGTGCGTGGTCGAGGGGAACGGGGCCCCGGCGGTCACGGCGCGACCCGAGCTTTTGTTGTTGGCCTCGTACATGGAGCTCGACATCGCGAGCGATCTGCGGAGGTTTTAACGCGCCGTGTCACTGCGTCACGTGATGCGTCTCGTACATCGTCCGGTCAAACTCTGTTTCACTCCGCACGGCCACGTTCGCCCGGTAACTTGGTCGGCCGTCCGTCGCACCCGATCACGAGCGCACCGCCATCCGACCGCAGGTCGGATTTATACGTCGTGTGAAACATGGACACGTCCGTGTACACAAGGCGACCGCGATTTGGAACCGTCCGTCCGTCCGCGCTCTCATCACGACGGTGCTTGCTTGGGAGGTTGTTGGCGCGTGCCGTTGTTGGTCTCTTTTTCCACGCTGCCTCGCCATTGGCTCGCTGGGCGGTGTGACGTATCTGTGACGTCAACAGTTGCCAACCGGCCGTCGTGTGATTTTGCTTCTCTCTCTCTCGATTCGCGGTGAACGGTTTTTATGGACGTCTCGTTTCACTCGACTTCCTCATTCTCAACACGCTCGAGATCAGTTTGTTGTTGTTGTTGTTCTTTCTTTCCCGCTTTCACAATTTGTTCTTGTTCATCGTTGGAACTTCGAAGGCTCATGAGGGACCAGTGTGTGTGTGTGTGTATGTGAGAGTGTGAGTGTGTGTGTATGTGAGAGTGTGAGTGTGTGTGTATGTGAGAGTGTGTGTGTGTGTATGTATGGGTATGTATGTGAGACTGTGTGTGTGACGTAACGATCGAGCACTCCAGGAAGCCCCATTGTACTTTGAGATTTATAAATCAAAAGGATATTTTAGTAAATGAAGGACGATCTGTTGAGGAAGGTTTTAATCTTGGTTCCTAGTATCGTGAGCCAGGTCTTCAGATGGGAATGTGAACAGGCCGATGTTATCTTGTTTTGCGAAATGCCTGACGATTTCGATTACATTACCCCTTCACCCTTGCATGACTGCACTCCTCCATCCCTCCCTCACTCCCTCACTCCCTCACTCCCTCACTCCCTCACTCCCTCCCTCCCTCACCATTTTCATACCTACCCACCTGAACTCTCTCCCTACTGTGTCCACTCGTCTTTAGCTCTCTCGACCCGGCATGACCAATGGGATCTCACCCTTAACATTCCACCCCCCCCCCCGCCCCTAATCCTACCCATCCTCACTCTCCCACCACCCTTTTACTAACCTTAAGCTGATTTAAACACAATTACCATCATCTTCTGTTATTATTTTTCCCACTGATGGAAGGTGTAATTTTTGTATACATTATCAATAATTGATACTTTTATAAAATGAATACCACTTGTATATTATCACGAATGTGTTATTTCATTTGATGAAGCCTGATTAAATGGGACATGCCCGGTTGTGTGGTCCGAATCCCGATGAACCGCGTCGAAGCGGTTGTGACGGCCAACTGATTTGATCATTCTGAGTTTGCTACGATACCGTACTCCGTTGGAAGCACCGAGCCAGTAGATGTGCCGTGCTGATCAGTGCCATCTTCAAAAATGTCAATGTCTTCATCGATGACCTTTCTGAATCTCTGGAAAATCCTCTTTATCTAGTTGCTGATGACTTCACCCTGTGCCGTGACATCCCTCATCCTTCAGGCAGGCAGGCCGCAGCCTCTTCCCTCTCTTCAGACAATGACAAAATCACGTGCTGGCCAAACATTTGGAATATGTCTTTCAATCCTGAGATATCTCACACTCAGGACCGCTTGGGAAACCTTCCCATCTATCTCATGAATAAGTTCAGTAATTCAAACTCTTGGGTCTCACTGTCAGCCATGATCTTTCTTCAGCAAACCACATTTCTAAGTTGGCCTCCAAAGCCAGCTGCCAACTGGGCATCAAATGTTGTATAAAGTTCGCTGAGAAGCGTGCTCCTCTTCCACCCTTTCTCATAACCGTAATACTTTGCGTCTCAGCCGAATAGGAATGGCTACTGTAGCGTATTGCCCATCACGCTGCAAATTCACCAGCACGAACTTGAGAATCACGCAGCCATTTCGTTGTGCCGAGGGGAGAGCAAAAACGAGACCCTTTTAGTCAATCGTATCCTTCCATACTGTGTCCTCTCCATTCTCGCACTCAGAACCTCACTTTCCTTCCACCGGCTCTCTGACATCATGCCCATGAATTATAAACTGGGGGGGGGGGGTTGGGGGGGGCATGGTTTTGCCAGCCATCACCCCTGGAAGCGGGGCTTTCTGCCTGCTTGGACGTGCAGCTCGGTTGTTGTTTTAAGAACATCATTCTAGTATTGCTGGCTTGTAAATGCAAAAACGTAGGAAAAGGTTACAGGGGCAATTACATACTGGGGGAGATGGCAATTCACCCTATCGAATTAACACAGTACCACCCCCCCCCCCTTGTGGTGACAAGTAACACTTAAGCTCACAGTTTCCCCACTTAATTTACGTTGAGATGTCTCCAACACGTCCACGGACCAAGCAACTCTATACAATCCCAACTTTGCGATGAAATTCCTCCATGTACCCCACAACTGTAACAAGATTTTAACAGCCCTCACAGCTCCCTGCCCTCCCTTCACTCCCAGCATGATTAATAGTAAATATCATCATATTTATAGTAGATTATAAACTTTCCCTCTGCTTTCACAAGCCCCAGATATGACCTGTCCATCAATTTTTAGAAGCATCCAAACCAGATACGGTGTCTCCCTCCAACTCTTTAATTTTCAGAGGCACATCCCAGCTTTCTCTCAGGTACTTTTCCAAGTATTTTCGGCTTCTTTTAGAAGCTTTGTGAGCCATTTTCGGTAGAAAGCCATTTTAGCTTAGTGACCCTAACAGCATGTAGGACAGCCGGCTATGGCCTTGATCTATCACAGCCGGCTATAGCCTATCCCTACCTGCCCCACTAATTCCTATAGCCTATATTGACCTATCCTATCCCTATAGGGATAGCTATCCCTATAGCTATCCCTATAGCCTATATTGACAGCCGGCTATAGCCTATCCCTGGCTGCCCCACTAATTCCTCGATCCGATACCTATCTCCCGCCCCTCTGAACTAAGCTATCCATCCCGGGCCCCTAATTCCATTAAACTAAACTCTCTTGGGAAGAGATAAAGGCATGTGTTGTGACCAAAAGTGGAGGTGGCATGACCTCACCTGGCTCTCTGGTGGAGTAGCTCCATGGGTGGGGGTCATGCCTACCCCTACACTAACAACTTGAGACTCAAAGTGTCCTTACAAAAGCCAATGACCCTACTCTGGTTCTTCTCCAGTGGCTGCAGACATCAAAAAAGGTGCGAAGGAGAAGTATCTCCATCTCTAATCTAACACAGTAAAAAATGCATTTTCTCTTTAACTTTTACCCCCTCTACTGTGGATCCATGCAACCAATTTACCCGTCATTCCGTGTGGTGGTGCTTTATGAGTTTGGGCCTGGCCCTATAATTTTCTCTCCTTGCTCCTGCACAATCTCGTGGCTGAACAGTGTGGCTCCAAATGCAGGCCTCTGCCTGCTCTCAAATGTGGCACCCCCAGACCGTTGAGGCCACCTTTTGAGCTGCGCACTCCGCTGAATTCTGAGGTGCCTACACTGGCTCCCCCAAGTGCCCTCTGTGGCACATAGTGCCTCGGGTCTTCTCCCTGGGTACCCGGGCCTACCTCAAATTTTGCTACCCCTCTGGGCTCCCTGGCCTGCCTGATCGATGCAGTTGCCTGGCCTGAACCCCGACAAACCATGTCAAAGCAGTCGCGACAGCCAATGAGTCGGATTGCAGGCCTGTTTGCCATAAATACAGTACTCCAATGGAATCACCGAGCCAGTTGATACGCCATGCTTGTTGGTCCCGTGTGCCCGTTACTCTAATGGTGACTGAGCAAAATTGCTGGACACAAGCACGGTTCTCGTCCTGGGCGCTAATCGCCAAACTCAACGTGTCCTTTAAGGGACGTGTATAATTAAACAAGCGATCAGTGACACTTAAATTCACCCAGAGACCAAGTTATTTTAAAAAGTGTATTGAAATGTGGCAGAGGATGCAATGCTTGATACATGAGAACATATCAGGCCCAATACATTTTTGAACAAGAATAAAAGCAATCGGAGATTGCAGACCCTCGCCAGAACTTGTTTTGTGTGGCGTTTGTGTACCGGTGTGTTATATAATTATTAATGAGACTTAATTAGAACTGGCACTTTATAACTGCTGGCAGTGATGACCAGATACCAAGTCGTCCCGCTTTGATCCAACCCCGATTTGATCGGACACCTGACCCTGACCCATGGCATTTTATTGTTATTATTATTATTATTATTCATTATTCAATTGAATTTCGAATGGGCTAAAAAATAAATTAAATTCAAATCAAATGGAAGACCAAATAGGTACAGTCCTACATTGGAGTCATCATAAGGAACCCAAACAAGCAAAAAGAAAAGATGAAATCATCAGGAGGAACCTGGATAGGATTCACATTTCAGATGCTACTCCTTGACCCACAAATCCATCCAGGCACAGCCAAGTGAGCCTTCTTCAAAAAAATAATAATAATAATAAAAATTATAAAAAAGAACCCTGAGCAAAAAAATCAAATTATTCTGGCTGCCAAAAAAAAAAAAAATCACCACCACCTCTTATCTTCCACCATCCAAAACCACCATCTTTTCTACCCCCGTTAATTCGCCCCAAACCCACCTCCTTCAAATTTCCTGCCTTCCGGAAAGATCCCTGTCGCGTAAGGTCCTGAAAGTCCCTGTGGTATCCATCTTGTATACCCTGTGTTCCCCGCCCCATCCCTCTCCCTTCCACAGATCTCCAAATGTCTCTGTTCCCCACTGTTTTGTCCTTCCCTCCCCTGCCCCAATGTTGTGCGTTGTGTTAGCTCTCATACAAGCCTCGACAATGTATACAAAATAAGAATAAATAAATGCGTCCGATGAAATTGAAATGTAAAGCATGTATTCCCCTTCACGACTCGATCACAATTGTGAAGTTTCACATCGATTGATTATGCGGTTCCAGATAGAAACATTTAATATTTTTATTAAATGCAATATGGCTGCCAAACCATGTAACCTATGACATCATGTGTGTGAACCTTTTTCTCATGGATAGGCTGTCATACGTGTAAAGCTTCGCCGCGATCTGTTCAGCCAATTAAGAGAAGATTTTTGAAGGTTTATTTTTTTTTAAACAATATGGCTGCCAAATAACGTGACCGATGACGTCATCAATTTTTTTTTCCTGTGGGACCATTTTATCCCGAGATGACCCTCAAAAATTTTCATCCTGATCAGATGTAGCGTTCTACATATACAATTATGACATCATAACGAAGGCACCTATGACATCAAAAATCACACTTATTCCCATTGAGCAGTACCTGCCGTTTGCCAATATTCAATTTTTTCCTTGATGCGGTTTCAAAGATACAGTGGTCCAAAGTTTTAAAGTTTTTCCAACATCACTGCCGCACCACGTGATCTATGACGTCATAATTATGATTAGAACATTCTACTTGAGTAGTCACACCTGTGGTGAAAATCCTGTCTCAATCCAACAAGCGGTTGCGGAGAAAAACATGAAAGTTCCGTGCAGACAAACAAACAAACGGACCCAAACACAATAACCTCTCCTTCGGTGAGTGTAAATTATCATAATATCCGTGTAGATCGTTTTTGGCCAAATCTCAAAATGGTGAAGAATCACTTATGATTACTTCTGTAATCACAAAAAGTAAAATTAAAAAATTCTCTCATTCGGATCTTCACCAAAATCGAATTGATTCGTCCTTGTCATACACACTTGTACACCAAGTTTTGTCTGCTTCCGCAGTCATATTTTTGAGATGTTGTGCTATATATTAATTTAGCCGCATATCTTAATGGTGAAGAATCACTAAAAAAATTATCAGATTCGGATCTTCACCAAAATTGACTAAACTGTTCCTCGCACACACCCAAAAGTGTCCACCGAGTTTCGTCTGAATCCTTCCACAACTTTTTGAGAAATCGTTTTTGGCCCTATCTCTCAATGGTGAAGAATCACAAAAATTCTAGTAACCACATCCAGTTCTTCACCAAAATCTAATCAGTTCATCCTTGTCACACCCCAACCTCTCCACCGAATTTCATCCAAATCCGTCCACAGCATTTTGAGATATCCTGCACACAAACGGACAGACAAGGGTGAAAACACAATTTTCTTCCACCTTTGGTGGTGGAGGTAATTAACCCTCTTCCCACATGCATGCTTTCGTGTCAACGAATGAATGAAAACCTTAAATATCTCAGCTTTAAGGCCTCACCCATTCCTCAGTCGACAGATGATAGATGGAATCAAAAAAGATTGAATACTGGAGGCTGCGTCCATAAGACGCAGTGAGTTCTAAGTGGAGACACCACTTGTTTTGGAACAGTCTCAAGCCGCAGACGGGAGCTTGCTCGAGGAGGCGAGTGGGCACGGTTTGCTTGGGTGTGGTTGGAAGTGGCGGACACAACTGATTGTCCTGTAGAGGAACCCCGATACCTCTCATGCACAAGCCCCAATGCTTCTGGCTCAGCTCCCTTGGCATCTCAGGTCAGGCCAATACACCTTTTTATATCCTCTGCCTCCACTGGGTTCCATGACACACTTAGCCCTTTCCCGCGAGGCAGTTATTGGTCCCGCGCACAGTCCATGGGTGGGGTGAACCCCTTACCTTGTACTCAGATGGTGCCGACAATGCCAAGGTCGGTGGGAGTCGGATTATGATGGTGGGGGTGGCTTTTTCTGCCTAAACTTGTGCCTGATGGCCGAGTAGAAGGACATAAAGACAGATTACAAGGGTAAGAACGTTAAAAGGGTATGAAGAGAAAGAGGTTTTAGACACACATGTGGGGAAGGTTTATGGCATCTTTCTACACATAAAACGATGCATATTTTACATCGCAATTAATTACCTTAAAGGTCCCATGACACCCAAAAGTACTGAAATTGCATATATAATTATATGCCCTATAGGAGTTTTTCATCGTGATTTCAGATCTGACAATTTTTTTTCATAATACTCGTTCTGTAAAATTAAAAAACAAACCTCTTCGGGAACGCCCCTAAAAATTCTGCCGAAATCTACTGAAATTCCTATGTAACTACAGTACGAAATCTACTGTAACCCACATGACGTCAACTGCAGGACGACAAAGGCGGCACGTAAATTACTCGGGTTGGTGGTCTACGTGATTCTATTGGCTTCCTGTGTGTTTCCACATTTGATTGGTCGACTCAATCGCTTCGTTCATTTCTGCTTTAAAAAAATCAAACATTTGGTTTTGAATAATGGATGACATGGACTTTGATTTGTCTGGTAGCGACAGTGAGTGTGAGAGAAATGAAGGATTTTGGTCTGAATCACATGGAGAATTGTCGGATAACGTAGTCGCGGGAGGTGAAGTTCAGGCAGCTGGAAATGGAATACGGCCTTACCAGTTCGAGCCCGAAGCAGGACAAGCAGAGGAAAATGGTGATGAAATTCCTGGCGTTCATGATGATCGGGAGGACATCGAAGGAAGACTTGGCAATAACAACTGGTTAGACTAAATCCTATCCGTAATTTAATAATGTAAATTCGACTTGCATACTGCTCGATATCAGAAATATTTTAGTGAGGTGACGTGACCAGCGCAGTGCAGCGGGCATGTTGCACTGCGGCGAATGAATCACAAGCAAGGCCAGCCCATGTCATTGGCCGTGTCTCTCCGCGCATAAAACGAAGCAATCTCGCTGTCCGGATGTGATGAAAACTTGTGTGCAGAACACACCTTGTGACACAATTGTCTAGAGTAGTCCGATAACTCTGAAGTTGTGTTGCATTTTTATTTATTTTATTCCTACTGTCATCATGTAGCGCCAGTAGAAAACAATGAAGAAAAGAGAATAATAAAAGAAAGCTACAGCACGTCAGATTTATCGGACTAGTCGGACGGATGACGGATTTATCGGACGAGTCGGACAGACGACGGATTTATCGGACGAGTCTAGACTCTAGAGTTGACAAGTGGGTAATTCCAGTGGAACGGACGTAACATTGAGACAAAAAATGCATCAATAATGTTGAAATTTTGAAAAGGTTGGCCATATTACAGAGAGTTTCTTTATTACATATCGTAATTAGTCTCTATGGCTTTCTGATATTGGTACAAACCCCACTGTGTAGTCTACTACTAAAGCAAAAATCAACATTTCAGAGGCGTAACAGACGTAACATCGAAATGGACACAACTAAAACTGGCCATAGCACAATTCTTAAATCCTGCGAAATAACGAATTTGTAGTATACCTTTCATTCACGGTAAGCAAACTAAGCATTAGTAGCATACTTTCTATATTCCAACGATACGATCTGTCTGTTGTTTGTTAAAATATTTTGAAAAGTTCACTGTAACGGACGTAACTCAGCAATGTAACGGACGTAACCCATGCGATCACATATTGGATAGTCAATGCTAGGGTGCATTTTATGATATCTATACAATCTCTTACATACATCAGCGAACATTTGGTTGTCTAACAGCTTGTATAAGCCTCATTGCTTGCATATTCCTCGTTGATGTTGATCTATAGGCACAGAGACAAATGGACCAAATATGTTGATGAGTAGTTACAGCCTGATCCTATATCAGTAATATTCATCAGCGAATACTACTTCGGATTAAAACATTCATCAAATTGCCATATTTTCGACAAAATGATAACAGACAGAATGACTTACCGTTGGATGACGTTGAGGCAGTTCTTTCAAGATGGCTGCCAAATCACGTGACATCATCCACGGAGTAAATATCGCATAAATTATGAAAATTCAGACCTAACGAAACACCGTCCAACAGAAATCCTTTTGAAAAATACATTTTCAAATTTTATGCTTCATGTCCATTATTACGTGGAATTACCCAAATAAGTTGTATTAGCATGCACACAATGTATAAGTCAATGCGTAAGAGTCCCGAGGCTATGAGGCCATGCAATAGGACAGATAAATTTGTCTTTCATAGTTGTGCCAACATATGTTTCCCTGTTCATTTATTACAGCATTTTGGCTAATTTTTAATGAATAGCAAGCCAATGGAAGCAGTACCTTCACTTTATAATAAACCCATGTATGTCAAGTGCAGCCATACCTGCCTTGCATGTACAGTATGTGGAATCGTACCTTTCCCAGCAGGCTGGTTTCAACAAACAATTCAATAAGCTGCAAAATGTGGGTGCAGGTTTTTCCCATTGTTTGATTTTAAAATGATCTCCTTGCACCTTGAAATGATGCAATATTAATCTTTGGGATTTTACTTGCATGTCCCTGTAAGTTTCTTTTTTTAATGGAAAGGTGCAACAGTCACATTTAATATTTTGTGGACATGGTATAGCCCTTTATTGTGCATACATGTATTGGATTTGTACACGACTACGACAAGGTAGTAAAGGGATAAATAATTGCCTCGTGATTGTTGTGCATACACGGCTCAGAAGCAGAATTTCTTTTCCACGAAACAATCACAGGAATTAAGACGATCAGTGAGATAGCAAACAAATGTGCACAATGCATTTGTACGTACTTTATACGGCGCGCGACGTCTAATCAATCCATTCTGTGTGAGTCGCGTTCTGGAGATGATGTGAAGGCTACGGTTCGCTGAAGTCAACTTTTTTAAGGGGCGGGGCATAGCAAGTTGTGAAAAGCACCAGAAATGTTTGAAATATTGGTCTAATTATCCCATTTTTAATTTAAAAAAAGAAACGTGAGTGATTTCTTCACTAGGAAGGTCAAGTTAATATATAAATAACAAGAAAGTTTTGAGTGTCATGGGACCTTTAAGCTTAGTATTTCAATGCATGTAATTTGAAAAATAACTATCGCTCTTTGATGCAAAGTTACCCGCTGGAAGGCATTCCCATAATATCTACATATATATATATATATATATATATATATATATATATATATATATATATATATATATATATATATATATATATATATATATATATATACACTACCGGTCAAAAGTTTTAGAACACCCCCATTTTTCTAGTTTTTACTGAAATTTTTAGCAGTTCAAGTCCAGAGAATAACCTGAAATGGTACAAAGCTGAGCAGTAAACTGCCAGAGGTTTAAAAAAAAAGTTTAGGTTGCCAAAAACTGAATAATAATGTAAATTTCAGGGAACAAGTAATGGGTTAGCAACTGCAGCTGTTCTACAACAATGGAAGTAAATTCAGCCTTGAAAGTTGATGCAAACAATTCCTACAGGTGTCCCAACTTTTGTTGATTAGTTACAAACCGTTTGTCTGTATAAAAGCAGTGTTGGAACAGACTGTGTTGCTTCACCCTCTGAAGCATTATTTGGACAATATTGCACTGCAGGAAGTAGTAAATTGCTATCATAATGGCGAGGAAAAGACAATTAACAAAGGAAGACCGACAGATCATTATAACCCTTAAAAGTGTAGGTCGTTCCTTTAGAGAAATTGCACAGGAGCCAAGGTGTCAGTGAGTACAGTTTCCTACACCATCACAAGGCACTTGGAAACTGGAGGAAACTCTGACAGGAAGAGGTCTGGCAGACCCAAAGCCACAACACAATCAGAAGACAAGTTTCTGAGAGTCAACAGCTTGCGTGATAGGCAGCTCACAGGACAGCAGCTTCAAGCACAGCTTAACACTGGTCGAAATAAGGAAGTCTCGGTTTCAACGGTGAATAGAAGACTTTGAGCTGCAGGTTTGACAGGTCGAGTAACAGTAAGAAAGCCATTGCTAAGATGGCAAAATAAGAAAAAGAGGCTTGCCTGGGCCATGAAGCACCGCCAGTGGACTACTGAAAACTGGAAGAAGGTCTTATGGACCGATGAATCAAAATTTAAAATCTTCGGTTCATCATGCAGGGTTTTTGTACGCCGTCGAGTCGGCGAAAGGATGGTTCCTCAGTGTGTAACACCAACTGTCAAACATGGAGGAGGAAGCGTGATGATCTGGGGCTCTTTCGCTGGGTCCAGAGTCCGCAACTTGCACAGAGTGACTGGCGCCCTGAAAATAAAGGGCTACCACAGCATTTTGCAGCACCATGCAATACCCTCTGGTCTGCGCCTAGTTGGTCGGGGGTTCATCCAACAGCAAGATAACGACCCAAAACATACCTCCAGGCTATCTCAGAACTACCTTGGAAGAAAAGAACAAGACTGTAGGCTTCAAATCATGGAATGGCCAGCACAGTCTCCAGACTTAAACCCCATCGAGCTGGTTTGGGATTAACTGGACAGAAGGGTGAAAGCAAAGCAACCCACAAGTGCAACACATTTGTGGGAATTTCTGCAACAGTGTTGGGAAGAACTTTCCGAGCAATATTTGATTTCCATTGCAGAAAGAATGGCACGAGTATGTTCGGCTGTTATATCTGCAAAAGGTGACTACTTTGACAAGTCAAAATTTTAGATTTAATTTTGTTCAACAAAACCATTCCATGATTTCTTGTTTATTTGTTCTCTGCTTTAATTTCAGAGTAAATTTAAATATTAAAATGCTCAAATTTCAGTAAAAACTGGAAAAATGGGGGTGTTGTAAAACTCTCGACCGGTCGTGTGTGTGTATGTGTGTGTATGTATATATATATATATATATATATATATATATATATATATATATATATATATATATATATATATATATGTGTGTGTTATGGCTGTGGAAATTCGCAATACACCATAAAGGGTTCTCAGGTTAGATATATCGATAAGTTCATGTGTAGTTAGCCCACACCCGTTGTTTAGGGGGAGTATGTGTGATTCATCCGGGCTGCGACGCTTTGAGTTAGCAATTTTTCTTTCTCTATCCTTATTTTGGATCCAACAACCTCAAACCAACCAACGACAATGTCAAAAAAGAAACCTGCGCTAGTGTGCGGGTTTGCGCACCCCTCTGCGGTGCCAAGGCTGGCACGGGAAGGGGGGCAGGACAGCTCCCTCCTCATTGGTGGAGGCCCAGCGTGAGGTGGTTGGAGTGGGGGCACGCCCCCCTTCGAGAGCGGGAGCCGCGAACGGGGCGGAGCCCCGCCTTATAAAAGGCAAACGGATGCAAGGCTCAGCCTCTCTCTGATTGTGGCTCATGTTGGCTGTAGCTCCCTCCGAAAAAGGCACCAGCTCTCTCTCCAAAAAGGCTCGGTCTCTCTCCTTGGGTCTCGCTCTCCAAAGCGCTCCCTTCCTTCTTTCTTGTTCCCGCGCTCGTGGCCCGGCGCGGCCTGTTGGTGGAGACGCGGGCGGGAGGCGCTCCGCTCGGTTATCCCTGGAGCATGGAACGAGCCGCTTTCGCAGTTCATGTCCGGAGTCGACCTGTGGCGTGGTACAACCCCTCGGTAGGTTACCCGTGTGAGTAGTTAGGTATATCGACTTTTGGCGATTCACCCTATTTCACCTGGGTAGAATACGGACTGGGTTGTGATGAGGTTAAACCCCCACCCGTGACTAGCTCCTTGGCGATAGTTCCAAGAGGGTCACGACTGAATTGTCCTTTCCGGTGGGCGACGCGTCGCGATTCGAGTTATGTGGCCGATCGCACGCCGGCGGGCGAAATTCGTAACATTGGTGTACAGGAGTGTGGGATTCAAATCCACCTCGGTCTCCAACTAAATTTACGGGGATCGGACCAGGGGTGTGCGAAGCAACCCCCCCCCCCCCGTTCCCCCCCAAATTACGAGCAGGCAAAATTTTAATCTCTTACGAGAAATAAGATGGAGTCTCAAGGCGAACGGGAGCCGGGGGGTAGATATGTGTGGTAATGTCGAATCCATGGTCCAGGATGAGAGCCCCGAGCAGGAAATGCTTATTGTGCAGGAGCAATTTCTCCCCCAACCGGACCCAGAGTTCGAAATGGGCGCGGCAGCGGCCGTGGTGTATGACACCTCCCCTCCCCCTCTCCGCCAAAACCCCCCGATCCTTGCCGAATAGGCTCAGCCGAGTCCACTCGACATGATTTTGCAGGCAATAAGCGGAATGAAAAACGAAATGGAAGGCTTGAATAAAAAGATGGATGGAAATACACAAACACTGCGGGGTGAGATGCAGCGCATGGGGCTGGATCTCCAGAAAGGCCAAGGGGCACTAAAGGAAGAAATGACAAACGAAATAAAAACGGCTGTGCAAGAGATAGACAAATTAGGACAAGGAATGAAAAAAGTAAAAGAAGGACAAGACCAAATAAAGGGGGAAATGAAGAGGAACATGACGACGATAGAACAATTAAAGAAAGACCAGGGGAAAATAAGAGAGGGATTGGGAGTCATGAAGGAGGAGTGTGAGAAAAGACATCAAGACATGACGGAGAGAGTGGAAAACCTGCGGCAGGAGGTAAAAGCGGAGACACAGAAGGGAATAGAGGCCGTGGGAAACGAATGTAGAAAGAGACATGAGGAAATAATAATGGAAATGGAGCGGAGAGCTGAAGGAAAGACAGTGGAACTAGGGAAACAAATAGAAACACACGAGGGCATGACGAAAGAGCAGTTTAGGACGACGGGGGAGGAAATATCCAAGACAAATAAGGAGGTGGCACAGGTAAAAGAGGAGCTCGGAAAACTATCGTGAGAGACGATAGGGGAAGAATTAAACGAAGTAATGGAGGGAAAATAGAGGATATGGAGAGGAGGCTGGCGAGGTTTGTGGAGACCCAGTGTGAGAAGCAGGGTGTCCTCCTTCAGGAACAGGGGGGGAGGATATGCCCCCTCGAGGCGGATCATGCCCAGGTGGGGCCGGTGTCACAGGGCGGAGTAGGAGGGTTGCCCGATGCGGGGGTGTGCATGCCAAGCTTGGGGAGGGTAGAGGCCGCGGGGTCTTTTGGCCTAATGCGGGCACCCAGTTTGACTGTTCCGGTGGGTGTGCAGAGTGCGAGTCCAATGGCTTGGGAGAGTAAGCGAGACGACGCGGGGCATGGACAGACACGGACAGGGGTGGTGGAGTCCCCGGGCAAATGGCTCGGTCCCTGCGGGAGTGAGGCGCCGTTGGGATCTGGGAGGTACACCCCTCCAGGAGTCCCTCTGGAACTGGAGTGGGGGGGGGGTACCTCAAAAGGACCAAGGATGCCGCTACCCCCGTACGATGGCAAGACGGACTTGAGGGTGTACATGGCCCAGTTCCAGTGTGTGGCCAGAGGCAATGGCTGGAACGAGGTGCAGGGCGTGGCACAGCTCACGGCGGCCACGTGTGGCGCGCCCTTGGAAGTCCTGACCACGGTACCCAGCAAGGGGGTGACCCTGGAGGATCTCCATTCGGCCCTAAAACCCGATTTGGCATGGACCAGCAGAGCGAGCTTGTTAAAGCTCAGCTCAACGGGCGCAAACGACGCTCCCAGGAACCACTGGGAGAATTGGCACACGACATTCGCCGCTTGGTGGGGATCGCGCACGCCAACATGCCGTCGGAGTACCGGAGGAAATTGCCCTGGACCATTTTCTCCGAGCGATAGGGGGCACCGATGCCGGGGCATTGCTGACCGTATGGCGCCCGGACAACCTCCAGAAGGCGGCTGATACTGCCGCCTGCTGGGAGGCAGCCAGAACGCCGTTGGAAGGGGCTGGGCGGCATGCGGTGGCAGTCCGGCAGGTGGGCCCCGTGAACCACGATGCGAGGGAAGCCAGGGTGGCTACCATGGGCGACCGGGCCAGCATCGAGAAGATGGTCCAGAACGCGGTTGATAACGGGTTGGCAAGATCTGGACCGAGGCTGTCGGGCCCAGGAAGGGCGGGGGATGGGCCATCAGGGGGTACCCCAATTCGGAACGGAGGGGGCTATAATTCGGCGTACCGGAGGCAAACACCTTACCAGAGGAGGTGTTATAATTGTGGCGCGAGGGACCACCTGCAACGGGAGTGTAACGCCCCGCACAGGGAAATGCCCCCGCGAAGGGAAAAGCCACGGCCCCCCAGACCACCAACTCCGCCCCGGGCCAATAGGGATAGCCAGGCCCAGCCATCACCCCCACCAGTCCCCGGGAAACTAAGAAGTGCCGAACATGTAGGGCCGTGTTCGGCAGACTCAGACGGAGAAGAGCCCTCAGAACTGCGACAGGTCATCAATTGTGGCCAAATTGGAAATGGTAGCTTAACAGTTCGGTGCAAAATTGTCGGCGTAGGGGTAGACGCCGTTGTGGACACAGGAGCAAGCGCCACGATCATCAGCCCTGTGGTTCTTGATTCAAGTGTAGACGGTTGGGATGAGATCCACCGTCTGCAAAACCATAGTTTGCAGCTAGCTACCGGGGCAACGGCCCCCATCATAGGACGTGGTTTCGTGTCCTTTAAATTGGGCACTGTGAAAACGAGGATAGAGGTTTGAGTGGCGAAGGTGTGCGACCCATGTCTAATAGGGTTGGATGTGATAACAGCCGGTGGTTGTAAGATCGACTTGGGCCGGGGGGTCATGCAGTTGGGTGGTGAGGAATTACCGTTAGGGGGCGTGAGCCCGGATGAGAGAGTGGAGCTGGAGGCTCCCGACTCCGTGGTCATTCCCCCGGGTGCCGAGGTGGTGGCTCCGACTAGGTGGCGAGCACACCCAACGTGGCAGGGCTCCTGCGGCCTGGCGGAACTACCGGCAGGGCAATCAACCCCAGGTTTAGTCGTGGGCCGCACCCTGGTAAATACCGACGGGCCTGTTGTGCCCGTTCGGGTAATAAACGTTAGCACGGAACCACGCACTATCAGGCGGGGCACAAAGGTAGCAGATTGCACCCCAGTGATAGAGGTCACAGAGCTGAGGGACGATAACGTCGAGCCAGACCGGCCCAAGAGGGAGTCTCCAGACTTTATTAGGAATTGGCCCGGTCCCATTTGCGAGATGGTAAATCGGAGTAGTGTAGATTTGGAGGATGCCCAGCGGGAGGCCTTAGACAAACTGGTCGACCGACACATGGGAATCTTCTCCTTGTCACCCGAGGATATTGGACGTACGGGCCTGATGCAACATCATATCCACACCGATGGGGCCCGGCCTGTCCGTCAGCCTGCTCGCAGGCTCCCATGGAGCAAGCGAGAGGAGGCTGATGAACAGGTTGAAAAGATGCTCAATGCAGGTGTCATTGAGCCCTCGGGAAGTCCTTGGATGTCACCGGTGGTTGTTCGTCTTTCGGCTACTCCTGTTAGGGGTCGCCACAGCGGATTATCCGTTATGATCCGCATACTGATTTGGCATAGGTTTTACGCCGGATGCCCTTCCTGACGCAACCCTGGTCGCCTCTTACGACACAGGGATAAGGATTGGGTTTCGCCATGATTCCGGGCTGCCCTACACCCTCTCTTAGCGCGGCCCAGTGCAGAGCTCCCGTCTTCAAGCAATCCTCCAACCCAAGCCTCCGAGTAGCCGGATTACAGGCGCACGCCACTACGCCCGGTTGGATGTCACCGGTTGTGCTGGTCAAAAAGAAGGATGGGACCACGCGTTTCTGCGTGGACTATCGCCAGCTGAACAATGTGACACTCAAAGACTCCTATCCCCTGCCTAGAATTGACGATACCCTCAACGCCGTTTCAGGCTCTAAATGGTTTTCAAGTTTGGACCTCAAGAGTGGGTATTGGCAGGTGGAGATGGATAAGCCGGGGAAGGAGAAAACGGCATTTTCCACAGGGAAGGGACTGTATCAGTTCACTGCGATGCCGTTTGGTTTGTGTAACGCCCCCGCCACCTTTGAGAGATTGATGGAGCGTGTTCTCGGTGGCATGCCATGGCAATCATGCCTGGTGTATCTGGATGACATCCTGGTACACGCTAAAACATTCACCCAGGAAATAGCCAATTTGGACCAGGTGTTTGGGCGCCTCAGGCAGGCAGGGCTAAAATTGAGCCTGGAGAAATGCACTTTGTTCGCAACAGAGGTGGCCTAACTCAGACACGTCATAGGCCGCGAGGGGGTGAAGACCGACCCCGGAAAAATTACAGCGGTAGAGGAGTGGCCCGTACCTACAACTGTCAAACAGGTACGGGGGCTTTTTGGGACTTTGCTCCTACTACCGGCGCTTCGTGGCAAACTTTGCGGAGATAGCCAGGCCCCTTCACCGGTTGACGGAGAAGGGGTTGAGATTTAATTGGACAGGGGATTGCCAGGAGGCCTTCCTCAAATTAAAGGGGTGTTTGAAATCCACACCCGTTTTAGCGTACCCCACCGACGACGGGATGTATACCCTGGACACGGATGCAAGCCAGGAAGGATTGGGAGCAGTCTCGTCTCAGACACAGGGGGGCGTGGAAAGAGTGATCGCGTATTACAGTCAGGCCATGAGTAGGCCCGAACGAAATTATTGCGTTACTCGCAAGGAGCTATTGGCTATGCTGTCTGCGGTGAGCCATTTCCACCCGTACTTGTACGGGAGGAAATTTTTGGTTCGAACTGACCATTCCTCCTTGCAATGGCTCTTACGGTTCAAGGAACCGGATGGCCAGATTGCAAGGTGGTTGGAAAAGTTGCAGCAGTACGATTTTAATGTGGCCCATAGAGCCGGCAAGGCTCATGGGAATGCCGGTGCGCTCTCTCGACGCCCCTGTCTGGGAGAAAACTGCAGATATTGCACGAGGCATGAGGAGAGGGACCAATTGGCGGACACCTCCCCGAAACTCCCAGCCCGTGCGGCCCGGGTGGTAGGCCCAACTTTGCCACTAACTGAGGGGGAGGAATTTGGCGGATTGGCGTGGAGCACGGCCCAGCGGGAAGACCCTGTGATAGGGCCCGTGTACAAGTGAGTCCAGGAAAACAGGAGGCCCAGTGGGGAGGAGATCGCCCCACTCGGAGCGCGAACCAAGGCATACTGGGCTCAGTGGAGGACCCTAGAAATGAGGGATAACATCTTGTATCGCAAGTGGGTGGAGATTCCTTCAGAACAAACTTCTTGGCTGGTGATAGTCCCTGATGGGTTTAAGACCCAAATTTTGAAACAGGTGCATGCCGGCGGCCATTTGGGCAGGACCAAAACAAAATCTCAGGTCCGCCGGTGGTTCTATTGGGTTAACATGGGGCGCGATGTACAGAACTGGTGTCGAGCTGTTAGCGATGAGTAGCAATGATTGTCGAGCATGCGATGCCTGTACTGCCAAAAAGGGACCTTCACAGAGGATGAGGGCCCCACTCCAACTACATCAGGTTGGGGCCCTCCTTGATCGAGTGGCCATGGATATTTTGGGACCACTGCCCCCCATTCGCCAAGGTAATAATTACATCCTCGTGATTATGGACTATTTCACCAAATGGCTGGAGGCCTTTGCCCTTCCCATCCAGGAAGTTGGGGTCATGGCAAAGGCCTTCGTGGAAGGATTTGCGTGTCGGTATGGGATTCCGCAGGAGCTGCACACGGACCAGGGACGAAATTTTGAGAGCGAATTACTAAAAGAGATGTGCAGGCACCTGGAAATTCGGAAGACACGGACAATGCCCCTGAGACCACAGTCAGATGGCATGGTGGAGAGGTTCAATGGGACCCTGGTACAACAATTGGCCCTCTTCACTGCCGCTAACCAGGAGGACTGGGACGAACATCTCCCGTACCTCCTGATGGCCTATCGCGCGTCCCAGCACAGGTCTACCGCTTGTAGTCCGGCGCTGTTGATGTATGGACGGGAGCTGAGAAGCCCCGTCGATATGTTGTGCGGTCCGACGCCTGAGCGTCTTGATAGGCCCCCGGGGGAGGGCTATGCCCGTTGGTTGGAGGAAGGCATGTAGAAGGTCCATGCCTTTGCACGCCACCAGCTCCAACAGGCGGGCATAAAGATGAAGCGCAGGTACGACCACTGGAGCTAGGTGAGCGAGTACCCACCGGGGGCGAAGATTTGGTTCTTCAACCCCCGGCGGAGGAAGGGCAGATGCCCAAAGCTCACCTCACCTTAGCAGGGCCCGGGGGTCGTCCTGGCGCAAATCAATGACGTGGTCCTGAAAATTAAAATGGGACCACGGGCCCTTCCCCGGATAGTCCACACGGACCGCCTGAGACCTTACAAGGGTGACCTTATGCCCTCATGGATATGTCTTGCCGGAGGAGCCGGTGCTGGAACATCTGCTCCTGCAGAGGCGCAAGTCTCGCAGAGCCTTGCTACGAGTTCATGAGCCCAGTAGGGAGGGATGAAATCCCCCCTGCGAACAGAGGATTTTGAGGACAGTGACAGACTGAGTGTGTAGAGGGGACGTAGCTTAGCTACGTAGTGTTAAATGGAACGTGCTACTAGTTTAAGGGACGACGTGGGAGCATGAGTTAGTTAGGGGATGCAGTGAGCAGAATGGCAGGATTCAGCGATGTGTGACTTGTGAGTTGTGGAAAGGGAAATGTACATGTTGAGTGAGTGAGGCCAGCGGGTCTGTATGTATGGAGTGAATGGGGAATGCATGGTGCGATGAGTGATTGGGGGGATGAGTAATTCCCACCCAAGGGACCCCGGGGTCAGAATAAGGTGAGTTAGTGGGTTAGTCAAATTTACGAAATGGAGGTCGTTTTGTTGTTGGTGGGAAAGTAGGCTCGAAACCCGCTTGGAGGGGTGCAGGAGCCCTGTTGACGGGCTGGGAGCGTGGCTGCGAAAGGTGAGTATCGCTGAGTGGGTACCCCGGGCACAGGGCTAGTCGGCCGTGGTAGGCCAAGGGCCCAGGGGGGGGTAGCGTAGTGGGCACAGGTGCGCCCGCATGTTGCGGGGGCCCGGGGCGCCATAGGCCGCGTGGGCAGTGCGTGGGCATGGGCGACCCTCGGAAAGGGGCCCGGGAAGCCAGCCTGCCACGTGAGTGTTTCAGGGGAGTCGCCATGGAGGGCACTCCCCGGTGTTTCGGGAGCTGGTAGGCTCGGAGGCAGTGTAGTGCCCGGGGGTGCCATCGTAGGGGAATCGGCAGAGGGTAGTTCTTGCCAAGGGAGCCACGCGTCCCAGCCGTGAGACCGTGTGAGGGCACGGGAAGAAAATTGGGGGCATGGCCCGAAATTGTGAGGACACCAACACAGGCGACGGGAATCTGGGTTGATAGAACCAGTAGATTAAGCGAGAGGCGCTTGGTGAAAGCCCCGGGGTAGTTTAAGAGTTAATGGTTAGGGTAGATAGGAAGTGTACCCCTCCACACCATCCATCCCTTCGCTCCCGTTGTGGGCCGCTGGACCCACTTTGGGTTAAAGATCGCTGAAGTCTGGGGAGGCCATCCTGAGGCTTGAGTTGGGCCTCGACACAGGACGCAAGCTCTCCCTTATTCCCCTCCAGGAAGGGAACGTAGGGGTGGGAGTAGGCTAGGTGACACGATAGGTTAGCCGAACAAAGACGATAAAGGGGTTTGGGGACGATTTCTAGAAGGGAAGTGAAAATAAAAATAAAAACCAAAAAAATAAGTTGGTGCTAAATTGGGTTTTGACAAATTAAGGGGGTGGGTATGGACAGAGACAGGCAAAGGCGATTGGTTGGGAGGGAGACAGTAGGTAGGTCCGAGCCCGCCTTCCAAGTGGCCAGCACCACCGCACTCCCTCCACCAACCTGCACTGCACGGCGAGAGGCCGGCCAACTTCATCTGCTGGCTGTGTTTTGCTGCGAGGCCTGTACCGTCCGGATCGTCTGCAGCTGTTCTTCAAGCCCTGTGCCAGTCGGATCGTCTGCCGGCTGTGTTTGCCTGCAGCGGCCTTGTTCTGCAGGCTGTGTTTGCCTGACCACCTTTGCCATGCCATGCCTACTGCCCACGTTTACCAGCCCCCGTTCTGTTTTGATTTGCCCCGCCCCTTGTTCATTGCCATGTGCGCCAGGATCGTCATGCAGTTTGCGAGGACTGCCCTGTTGGCAGCTACAACACGGGCCTGCAGTGGCAGCCCGTGCACCGTGTTTGCGTCCATCCATCCATCCATTCATCCGTTGCGTTCATTGCGTGTGCCACTTGAGCTGGCACAGAGACTGCGTTTGTGCAGCCCATGCACCGTTGTGGTTCACTGCGTTCATTTCAAAGGGGGAGGGTCCTGGACTGCGTTTGAGCAGCCAGCCACATTCCCTGTCACCTGCATTACTTGAGCCAGAGACTGCGTGTAAGCAGCCTGGCTCCCTGCTAACTTTTCTCTTTGCAGAGTCCATCGATCCTGGGCCATGGAATAGTGTAAAATTTGTAAGTTAAGGTGAAGATGTGCTGTAAATATGAGTGCGCCCCCGGCATGTATGTCTTAGCGCCAGCAATTTATTTAAGTCGTCTAAATGAGTGGGTTTGTTTAGTTAGTTACTCAGCCCGTAGGTTATTTATTTTGGGGACACGTATACACTGAATGTCGCACTCAGAGATCCGAAGGTAAAACGTACTAGGGGAGAACTACACATGATGGCACACGAAAATTCGACGAGTCGGGACTACTCTGTAAAAAGGGGAGGGGTAGTGTTACGGCTGTGGAAATTCGCAATACACCATAAAGGGTCCTCAGGTTAGATATATCGATAAGTTCATGTGTAGTTAGCCCACACCCGTTGTTTAGGGGGAGTATGTGTGATTCATGCGGGCTGCGACGCTTTGAGTGAGCCATTTTTCTTTCTCTATCGTTATTTTGGATCCAACAACCTCAAACCAACCAACGACAACGGCAAAAGAGAAACCTGCGCTAGTGCGCGGGTTTGCGCACCCCTCTGCGGTGCGAAGGCTGGCACCCGAAGGGGGGCATGGCAGCTCCCTCCCCATTGGTGGAGGCCCGGCGTGAGGCGGTCGGAGTTGGGGCACGCCCCCCTTCGAGAGCCTTCTGGAAACGCCTCGAAAGGAGGTGGAGCGTCGAACAGGGCGGAGCCCCGCGCGGCAAATGGCGGAGCCCCGCCTTACAAAAGGCAAACGGACGCGAGGCTCAGCCTCTCTCTCTGATCGTGGCTCATGTTGGCTGTCGCTCTCTCCGAAAAAGGCACCAGCTCTCTCTCCAAAATGGCTCGGTCTCTCTCCTTGGGTCTCACTCTCCAAAGCGCTCCCTTCCTTCTCTCTCGTTCCCGCGCTCGTGGCCCGGCGCGGCCTGTTGGTGGAGATGCGGACGGGAGGCACCGCAGTGTAGCCTGTGGTGGACCTGCGCGTCCGGACTAGGGGTGCCGGAGAGGGTTCGCCGGCCGCATGGGAGGCCGGAACCAGGCGCGACCGCGTTGACGGTAGTAGGAGAAGAGGACTCGACGGTCCATGAGGGAAGTCACTTCTTTTCTTTTCTTTTCAGGCTTTTGTATGTGTGTTTGTGGCGCCAGTCCGACAAGTAAAACCAGTATAAGTGATTGTGCTGTAAATAATTGCCTTTTATTCGGTCGTAGTGCTTTCCTTTGTTCCTATTTGCCTGCTTACATGTGTGAAATAAAGTGCTTGCTTGTTGAACTGTTCTCCCGTTTCGCTTCGTCCTTTCCTTTGTTGAATCTCCATCTTGCATCACGTAAGGGATTGATAGTGGGTTTAAAACACCCGTTAACCAATCTGAACCGTCAAAGTCGACGATAACTCTGCTCAGTTATCCCTGTAGCAGGAACGAGCCGCTTAAGCGGTTCGTGTCCAGAGTCGACCTGTGGTGTGGTACAACCCCTCGGTAGGTTACCCGTGCGAGAACTTAGGTATATCGACTTTCGGCGATTCACCCTATTTCGCGCGGGTAGAATGCGAACTGGGTTGTGGTGAGGTTAAACCCCCACCCGTGACTAGCTCATTGGCGATAGTTCCAAGAGGGTCACGACTGAATTGTCCGTTCCGGTGGGCGACGCATCGCGATTCGAGTTAGGTGGCCGATCGCACACCGGGCGGGCGAAATTCGTAACAATATATATATATATAAATTCATGTATGTATGTATGTATGTATATGTATATATATATGTATATATGTATATATATATGTATATATATATATATATGTATATGTATATGTATATATGTATATGTATATATATATATATATGTATATATGTATATATATATATGTATATATGTATGTATATATATATATATATATATATATATATATATATATATATATATATATATATATATATATATATATAATTAGTTACTGCTTCATTCTGTTCGCATTTTTCCCTGATTAGAGCGAACCGAAAAGCTTTAGCATGTCTATTATTTTTCAAATGTTTGTTTAAGTTTTGTATCATAGTGTAGAACTGTGAGGAACAGCAGGAACTCCACACTATGGGTAGGGTGCCTCATTTGTATAAAATACATATCGGGAAGAAATTAAATGAGTGACGGACGTAGCTTATGGACGATCTTTATGATGACAAGCTGTTGGCAAAATGAGCCTTCTTCTTTGTCTTCCTCAATGAGAGCAACTGTACATGGATGGGGTTGAAGTGCAAGCCTTTTTGTATATTATATATTCGCAGAGTACCCACCCGACGGGCGATCTTGTTCCAAGCACGCAACATGTTCTTCTGACGCATGCCTTTATTTGGGTGGTGTATAGGCAACTGACTGATCTGTAGAGGCCAAAAACAAAACCCGAGTTATGTGCATGAAGCAAAAGCATACCGACTGCTTGTAATTCAAAACACCTCACTGCACTGGATAATGTGGGGACAGGAATACTGTGCTGTAAATGGTGTAACTTGTAATCACCTCCCTCACCTGTAGGCGGTGCTATGCGATACACATTTACACAGAAAAATTGTGTCCCCCTCTCCTCCCCGTCGCCACCCCCAAGACCACCTGTAATGATAAAAACATTCCTCGACATTAATTGGGGTTGTGCTGATCTTACGTAGCAAGTCTGGATGTAACTGTCAGAACTATAAGAGGAGTAGCACGACAAACAAACACAAGCAAATTCACACAAACACTGCTGCATTAATTATAGTGAGGATTGTATGTAATACACTGGGTGTGCGCTGCCGCTCGCCACGTCGCCACAGGGCGAATCCCCCTTACCTGTGGCTAATATTTTAAACCACCCATTAGCCACTGTGGCTAATCCATGTTTGAGTGGGTTTTTTTTTGCCAGTTTTAGATGAATTTTGGGTGATTTTAGCACAGAATTTAACCTTCGTTGAGACGGCCGCCATTTTGCATGTTTTGATTACGGGAATCACGTGTGATTTCGTACAAGCTTATATATACTAACTTTAGTAGTTTTAAACTCGTTTCTAGTAAAAATAATTATCGATCGAAATTACGCATGATTCCCATGATTCTCGTCTCAAAATTTTATTTGTTAAAAAAAATATAAAAAATTTTCCGGAATGATTCGGCATTATTCGGCGCTACTCGGCGCTACATGCCTCGTTGGGTCAGTGGTTGCCAGGTGAGTTTTGACACAATCAGTAGTAGTACCTGTAGTAGGACGAGTTTGTTTGGATGAGAGAGTTTGTTTGGATGAGTGAGTTTGATGGGTGACTTTGGTTGGTTGGATGAGTGAAGTTGATTGGTGAGATTGGTTGGATGAGTGAGTTTGATGTGTGAGATTGGTTGGATGAGTGAGTTTGACTGGCATGAGGTTGGTCCAATCCTGGTCCACAACCACCCCCATCCCCCACTACCACCTACTAAAGGCACATTGACCATACCCCCCCCACACACACACACACACACACACACACACACACACACACACACACACACACACACACACACACACACACACACACACACACACACACACACACACACACACACACACACACACCACCATCCCTCACAATCACCACCTCCCCTGATGGTCGTTCATTCAACCAATCTCACACGTCAAACTCACTCATCCAACCAATCTGAACAATCCAACTCACTCATCCAACCAACCTCACCCATCAAACTCACACATCCACCTTAAAATTAACTTATTATTTCATATTGCTAATAAAAAAACTTTTGAATAAAATATGTGGCTATTTCCTTTCTCCTGTGGCTAATCATTCTAAACCTGGATTAGCCACAGTGGCTAATTCCTTTTGAAAGCCAGAGCACACCCAGATACAGTGCAGTATATATTGTTACGAATTTGGAATTCGATTGCACACAACATACAGGTTCCTTTAGTCAGCTATGTCGATAAGTGCTTGTTCCAGTGATAGCTCACCTTCCATTGTTTAAATGTTCAGAAATCGATTAGATGCGCTGCGGATCAATTTAATAGTTAGGGAACGAACAATGGAGACATCCCTCCCCCTCTTCTGCGAAGAGCAAGAACCACCCTGCCGTCCCATGACTCATGATGTGAACAACTTCCTCCCACCGGTGGTTGAGCGGGGGGATGGAGCATGAGGACATGAGTCACGCCGCGATCGGGTGAAGGGTGAGAGAAGGATAAGGCCGGGATCCTTTCTTTGTTCTTGGGCAGTTAGCTTTTTGCTTCGGCAAGGAGTAGTCGTTCAGCAGACCTTCGGGTCCTGTTTGGCTTGGTTTAGGGTTGAGGCCTGCGGAAGCTTTTTGCTTCAGCTGGCTCAGTGAGCTTCGGCTGAAGCCTGACTCGGGAGGAGGCTTTTTGGAGGCTCTTTGCTTTGACAGTTCCGTGAGCTTCGGCATCTGCTTGGCTCGGGAGAGCTTTTTGCTTCAAGCTGCCCTGCTTGGACGGAAGTTAAGCCGGTCGCTCGGCTCGAGCTGCGAGTGGTGGCTTCTTCTTCTTCTTGGTTCGTAGAGCTCTTTGTTCTCCATTTTGGTTCCCGGCTTGGTGCGACTCATTGACCTCTTCGTGGAGGTGGTTCCTCGGGGAAGCGACGCATCGACAGGAAGGATCGGCACCTCGTCTCACCAGCACGTGTTGAGAAGTGCGGGAGGTGGTTCCTCGGGGAAGCGACGCATCGACGGGAAGGCTTGGCTCCTCATCTCACCAGCACGTGTTGAGAAGCGCAGGAGGATTCGCGGGAGCTCGGGAAGGATCGCGGCTCGGCGATTGGATTTAGCTCGCTCTCGCTGGAGCCCGGGTCCGAACAACTTGAAGACCACACGAGGTGGAGAGGTTCGAGATAGGTTCTGGGTTTCAGCTCACCTGTCCTCCGAGCTGGAGCTGGTTATTAAAGGCCTCTGCCACTATTTCTTGGGTGTGTGTGTGTGTGTGTGTGTGTGTGTGTGTGTGTGTGTGTGTGTGTGTGTGTGTGTGTGTGCGCGCGCGCGCGCGCGTGTCCGTGGGCCCGTCTAATAAGTAGGAACTGCTGTTAAGTGCAAGTGACTGTACATAAGAAGTAGACGGTTGTAGTTCTTTTGTCGTGCTTTTGTTGCTTGTATAGGTGCATACGTGTTTTGTCTTGTTTAATTGCATACGTGCTTTATTATAATAAATGTCCTTGTGTGAATGTAAACCTGTTCGTTGCGTCCATTCCCTCATTGAACTGCCCCATCTTGCACTCGGAATATAGTTGGTTTTTAAATAGCCGGTAAAGTGATCGGGTCCGGCGAGGTCTGGCGATAATACCCGCTCGGTTATCCCAGAACGGAACGGACCGCTTAAACGGTTCGTGTCCAAGCAGGTCTTCGCCGAGGTACGGTCCCTCGGTAGGTTACCCGCGCGGGTACTTAGGTATATCGATATTCGGCGATTGACGCTATTTCGCGCGGACAGAATACGGACTGGGCCGTGGTGGGATTATACACCCACCCGTGACTGGTTTCTGGCATTGTTCCAGAAAGTCACGACTGGATTGTCCGTTCGGTGGGCGAAGCGACCGCTATTGGTTTGACGCGGTCGTTCGCACGCTGACTGGCTGGAATTCTACAACAATATGTAACCTTTCCATAAGGAGCGTTTTCTGATTCATTCACCACCTCCATCCATTATTTGAATTTTTATTTATTTTTATTTGCAAGAGGGGGGCTTATGGAAGAGCATCAAGGGAATGAATGAACAGGAAAGGAGGAACGGAGTAAACACTGAAACAAGCAAGTAAGATTGTTGGGCTGGGAATTGTTAATGGAGGTGATAAAGATCATGGGACAGAATTGGGAATGACACGAGGTGGTTTAAGTACTGCTTGCTTTAAGTGCTTGAGGCAGTCAACAGTGTTGGAGAATAGCTGGTAGAAAACAAAGTATTTATCATGTGTCTTACTCTTGTTCTCTCCATGGAGTATGTGCAATGACTCTTTCTACATCACATTCTGAACCTTCATCATAGCCATCCTGCGGCACAATGCTTAATTTTTTATATATTTTGATACTGATCTAAGGCAGAACAAAGACATTCGTAGACATTGGTGTAATTTTACCTTACCTTACAAGGGCATTGAGAGACATACATTTACTTTAATATGAATTACAAGGTCATGAATAAACAACGGACAGGCACGTCTTGTATGTGGGATTATTTTTTTCGATACAAAGGCCAAGGATCATGGAGGGCCTGAACGGAAAAGGGCAGCAGATTCACAAAGGGTGTCGGGGATGATGGACATACACGAGGAGGAGAGGAACAAAAACACAAAAACGAGTAAAAGTATCCTGTAGAGGAATCGAATGGCTAAGAATGACAGCCGAGGATAGTTTTCTCCCCTTCCCCCTTTGAACGGCCTTGTTTTTGACCACCTAGGATAGTTTTTTTATCCCCCGCCATGTGGCGGAAGGGGGATATTGTCTTTCTTATAGTGGTGCAATAGGATGTTTCATTTGTACCCCTCAGCCCGAATTGGCTAAGGGGTATTGTCGTCATAGGCGTTGTCTGGGCGGGCTTCCGTCAATTTCGAGAACGCCTTGTCCGATTAAATCCATTTTTGTAGGGTATTTTGGGGTATTTTTGAATGAGGAGTCGGAGCCGCTGGGATTACGGGTTTCTTGGGTCAAAACTAAGATCCAGGCTTTCGGTGACATCTTGGATGCTGCTGTCCTGTCTGTGTCTGTTTGTGGTGAGGATGTTGAGGTCGTGGAGAGATTCACTTACCTTGGCAGTGATATTCATGTCTCTGCTGGCTGCGAGTCAGAGGTCAATAGACGTCCGGGTCGGGCCTGGGGAGTCATGGATTCACTGGATCATGGGGTGTGGCGCTGCCGGTACCTGTGCGGGAGGACGAAAGTCCGAGTCTTCAGGTCCTTGGTACTTCCAGTCTTGCTCTATGGGTGCGAGACTTGGACTCTGACCAAGGATCTGAGATGGAGACTTAATTCCTTTGGTACCAGGTCTCTTCGGAGAATCCTTGGCTATCGCTGGTCGGATTTTGTATCCAACGAGCGGTTGCTGAGAGAGACTCGGATGAGATTTGTTACCTGCATAGTCCGTGAGCGTCAGTTGCGGCTGTATGGACATGTGGCTCGTTTTCCTGACGCTGATCCTGCTTACCAGATTCTCTCAGCGAGGGAGTCTCATGAGTGGAGGAGGCCAGTGGGCCGACCACGTGCCTCATGGTTGCAGCAGGTTGACCATCATCTCAAGGAGATGGGGATGGGCCTGGCATCTGCCTGGGGGATGGCCAGACGGAGGCCCCTGGAGTACCGGCGGAAAGTGGACGCAGCGACGCGCTGTTCTGGCACATGCTCCCATACCTGACCCTGACCTTTGGGGTTGAGTAGAGGAAGGTTCCTTTTGAAAATGGGCACGCTGCGATTTTCAATGTGGCCTCCATGGCAGCCATCTTGAAATTGGTTTCCGTCGATTTCTAGGAGAACGCCTTGTCCGATTAAATCTATTTGTGCAGGGTGTGTTGGGGTTGAGTAGAGGAAGGTTCCTTTCCAAAATGGGCGCGCTGCGATATCCAATATGGCGGCTAGGGCAGCCATCTTGAATTTGGTTTCTGGACAATAACTTGAGAACGGCTTAACAGATTGATTTTATTTTCATGGCGGTATAATGGGGGTGGTTAGAGGAACGTTCCTTTCGATATACAGCACAATCCGATATCCAATATGGCGGCAAGGGCAGCCATCTTGAAATTGGTTTCCGTCAATTTTGAGGAGAACGCCTTGTCCGATTAAATCCATTTGTGCAGGGTGTGTTGGGGTTGAGTAGAGGAAGGTTCCTTTCGAAAATGGGCATGCTGCGATATCCAATATGGCGGCTAGGGCAGCCATCTTGAATTTGGTTTCCGTCAATTTTGAGAACGCCTTGTCCGATTAAATCCATTTTTGTAGGGTATTTTGGGGTTGAGTAGAGGAAGGTTCCTTTCGAAAATGGGCATGCTGTGATTTTCAATTGGCCTCCATGGCAGCCATCTTGAAATTGGTTTCCGTCGATTTCAAGGAGAACGCCTTGTCCGATTAAATCCATTTGTGCAGGGTGTGTTGGGGTTGAGTAGAGGAAGGTTCCTTTCGAAAATGGGCGTGCTGCGATATCCAATATGGCGGCTAGGGCAGCCATCTTGAATTTGGTTTCCGGACAATAACTTGAGAACAGCTTGACAGATTGATTTTATTTTCATGGCGGTATAATGGGGGTGGTTAGAGGAAGGTTCCTTTCGATATACAGCACAATCCGATATCCAATATGGCGGCTAGGGCAGCCATCTTGAAATTGGTTTCCGTCAATTTTGAGGAGAATGCCTTGTCCGATTAAATCCATTTTTGCTGGGTGTGTTGGGGTTGAGTAGAGGAAGGTTCCTTTCGAAAATGGGCACGCTGCGATTTTCAATGTGGCCACTATCTTGAAATTGGTTTGCGTCAAGGGGCTGAGGGGTTATTCCTGCTTTGCGGTGCTATTTTTACAATAGTGTGCAATAGGATAGTTTTTTTTATATTTAGTGGTGAAAGAGGATGAGTGTGTTGTTGTTTTTATGTGTACGAATTTGTGACGTTATTAGTGATTTTATTGTCCATAAAAGAGACACCAGAGCACAATTCTGTGTTTAAACTTGCTACATTATGAGAAGCTTATTGTGCAAATCTCTTAAATATCCAAAACAAAGGTTTACTATGTAACCTTTTTTAAACTTTGACACTCACATTACATCACCATTCACAAGCACCATCTTGTAAAGGTAGTTTCAGGTTAATATATTGTTATGGTCTTTGACCACCAACACCTCCGCCTGTTGGGTAAGGGACGAGAAAATGTCTGTGTCTTCGGGGTTAATTTGGGATTAATCGGTGTTTCTGAATGAAACGACCTTGGCAGAATTGCTGCCAAGATAGCCGAGCGAGATAACCGTTGGCAATCAGCGTCAACACGCAAGGGTGGATCTCATGTGACCCTTTAACAGCTTACGAAGCCAATTTCCGATGTGCTATGGAAACCGTGTCTGATGATCACACAAGTCTTCATCAAACAGGGCTTTATTCACAGATAAAAAGGGGAGTGGGGGGGGGGGGAGGAGAAAGCACAGTCGCTCAGGGGTGATCATGATGAAATATATACATTACGACAATGTGCCCCGAAACTACAATGGTCTTTACAATTACACCATAACACATTCATTCGGGGGAAACAGGGGACTCAGAAGGGTTTTGACAAGACAATCTGTTGCATGGCATTGCTCTCACACGTGGTGTGGGTCTGTCTTCTATGTGGGCTTGCTTCTCAACCCCATCCGGGCTCTGGACCCACTTTGCTGTGCAGCAGTTTGCTGTGGGTCTCTCCTCATGTGCCTCTCTCCAGGACTCACTGGAACTCAACTATCAGCTGTGCCAGGAGCCTGCAGCCACCACAAAATCACTCAAGCTCAGCAACCAAAGACCTCACAACCAGAAACAGTGCACACAGCAGCAGCCTGAAGACTGAGACGAAGACCAGCAGCAGCGTAAGAAACCAACCAAAGAAAAAGGGGCGAGCACGTATTTTGTCTGTGCTTTCATAATCCCCACAGGGCCCATTGAAGTGCGCGGTGGGGCGTGTCCATTGGCCAACGCAGTCAGACAGATGTCCATATAAAGGGCACGTTTTTAGCCTGCTTGGTGGCCTGCACTCACTCTGCAATCGTGCCCTGCTCATTGGACGTTAGTCTGGGAAATTGCCATAAAAGGACAGATAGACAACAAGGGAGATTCAAGAATGTCCGGAGGGGGGTAAGGCAGGGCTTCCACACATACACGTGGGTGGGCGGGTCACAAGCTTTCTAAACAGTGCTTGACACTTTTAACATTACGGGAATTGCACCACACTTATGCCAACACAATTATGAAATAACTCTTCTCGTCATTTCTCCGTTTTACCCCCTGGACCTCATCCGTAAAATTATTGCTGATTTATCTCCGGTTACCTTATAATTATCATGAACATCGAGAATAGATGGATGATTAAAACGTTAAATTGACTTCTTTTTTTTTTATTTTCTTTTTTTGAAAGAATTGACAGTTATGGTTAAAATGGTCAGAGTGAGGGGCTTGTGGTACAAACAAATATTTCTTATTAATCTCAGAACAGTATTCCTCATGAACCTTGCAAAGACGCCGTGAATTTGAATGACATCATTTTGGACATTGAATGGGACTTTCTTGTTTTTTAATGCCACCATTGCCGAAGACGCCAGAGGCATCATGTTTTTTGGGTTGTCCATCCGGCTGTGCGTCCGTCCGTGTGTGTGTGTAGTGTTTAGCATTTTAGAATGTATTGCTCCATTTGATTCCAAAAGACAAAAAGCATCTCTTGGATGATCTCGAGACCACAGCACCAGTTGGAAGTGATCTGCACGTCCATCTACAGATACGGATATTTTATTGACGCTATCAGGCAGGGTATTGATTAATGTTTTGTGTGATTCATAATAATGTCCAGTTTTGTGTGATTGTGAGCACACATCGCATCTTTCTTTATGGTGACAACTTTTAGGGTCTGGTTTTCACTTTTCTGCTTCAACTTCAATTTACATTTAAAGGCCAAAACGGTGGGTGATGCCACAGTGAATATAAAGTGAAATAGAGATGAATGATACCATTATTAGTGTTTAAATCTTGAAATTTCACTTGTGTTTCATTTGAAAAATTGATTCTCAAAATTTTATCATTTATTGAAAACACAATCTTCCTTTTTTTGGATACAATGTCGAGGCTCGTGGGGAGCTCGAACGTAGAACTAATCAGGTTGTGACAGAATGAAAGGAACAGTAGAAAGAGAGGGGGGAAAACTGAGTATTGTCTTCAATGGTTCCACAGGCCTGAACCCCGTTCCGGTGGCAGAGTTGCAGTTTGTATCAGGAACTCCATTTCCCAGTCTGTGAACTACCTTTACCCCTCCCAACCTCCAGGAGTATCATTGGCTGTGCATTTCACTCTGTAACTACTGTGTGCGTGCGTGCGCTGTCCTGTCCTCCGAACAGGGATGACTCCATTTATATCTCCCTCTCTGCCAACATGGACCAATTTATTACCACCCATTCCAAGCCTCTCTTCCTCATCTGCAGTGATTTCAACTGCCATCATGCCAATTGAATTGGTGTTGGTACCTCTTCAACCAGTAATGCCATGTGGCAGCAAAGGCTTTCTGTGACTCCATCGGTCTCACCCAATCGATGAACTTTCTTACCCGGATTTCTCCCAATGATGCGTCCTTCCTTCTGGACTTGGGAATAACGAATTTTCCTACCAATGTCACCTGTTTCTCTTCTGCTACAAATGGGTTAATCTGATCATGTGCTTGTGTGTTGGAGTACCTATCTCTTTGACTATCTTCAGAGAGCTGCTTCGGCACCACAGTGTCTGGCAGTTCACTCAAGTTGACTGACAGCGACTTGCAAGCTGCCTTCCCATCTTAAGACTGGTCCTTCATTTCCACCTTTTGTGACATGAATACTGCCTGGGAATAATTCCGCACTGGCTTGCTTTCCCTTGTGTACAGATTTATACCATATCGTCTGCAGTTATCATACCTATCCTCTCGCTCCCAGTACACAGAATGCTGTGTTGAGGCAGTTTCCATCAAACAACTTGCCTTCTCTTACAGAAGGCAACCTCAGACCATTCCACAAATCTCGGTGCAAGCGTGTGTCCACTGAAAAGGAAGCCAGAAAACATCTGGTCAACCTCAAAGCTCAACTCTGAAACCTGTCTCCTTCAAAGACCTGGTAGCGACTTATCAAGTGTATCTGGTATATGCTCCCCCTCCATCCTTTCCCTCACTTCAAATGGCACCACAACTGACTGCTCATGAGAATGGTGAATTCCTCAATTATGTGTTTGCTTCCAAATCTTGTGTACCAAGCCTTTCACTTCCTACACCTACCCTACCTTCTCATACCCAGCTACTTCTGGATACTGTCTTTCCCAATTAAGAAGGTGGAAAGGCTTCTGGCAAACCCCCGACTCCGATTGTGTGACAGACCCAGGTGGCGTCGGCACATGTGGCCTAAGAACCTGCTCTGCTGCTCTTGCTGATCCTCTTTCTCCTCTGTACACTCGATCATTCTTTCTGGGTAGGTTTCCGTCTGCCTGGAAGTTGGTCAACATCACTGCAATACACAAACGTGGTGCAAAAATGGATCATTTTAACTACAGGCCAATTATCTTGCTTCCAATTATGTATAAGCAAGGTCATATATAATCTAACATTGCAGTTGATATCAAATTCTTCCTTTTATTCAACCAGCTTCACATACTCTTCAATCTGATTTATCCCTCCAGGTCTTCAAAACAGCTGTTCATCACCATCTCAGATCATCCCCAATCAAAAACCATGATCCTCTCTCCCCTCATTAACCAACCCCAATCCCTCCTCCTCCCAAATTTCCAGTTTTCCCTCCTGAGAGTTTCCTTCTGTATCCATCTTGTCCACCCCATACGTCCTCTCCTGCTCCCCCATTTCTCCCCACACCCATTGTTTGCCTCCCTTTGTCTGTATTGGCCTTTGGCTTTCCTGTTGGTGTCTGTCTCTCTCTCTCTCTCTCTCTCTCTCTCTCTCTCTCTCTCTCTCTCTCTCTCTCTCTCTCTCTCTCTGTCTCTGTCTCTGTCTCTGTCTCTGTCTCTGTCTCTGTCTCTGTCTCTGTCTCTGTCTCTGTCTCTGTCTCTCTCTTTCCTTTTGTCTTGTTGTATCCCAATCCGTTCTGTGAGCCCTGACTTTACATACAAATAAAAAAGGCCTGATCTCAGATTATCAATTCGGTTTCACACCCGGTCATTCTATCTTGGAAATGGTACTTCTACCCTCTCAACAATGGACCGAGGCCTTCAATCTCATACATGAGGTCAGGGCCATCTTGCTGTACATACTGTATCTTGAGCATTTGACGCAGTCTGGCACCCTGCCTTGACCTCTAAACTCTCTGCTTATGGCATCCAAGGCCATCTCCTCTCATGGGACATTAACTTCCCCTACTCTCGTATTCAATGTGTAGCTTTTAACGGATCCTCTCATCTCCTCTCCCTGTCAAGGCTGCAGTGTCCCACGGTGGTATCTTTGGTGCCGTCTTGTTCCGTATCTTCATCAATGATCTTTCTGATTCCATGGAAAATCCTACCTATCTCATTGCTGATGATGCCACCCTCTGCCGAATTGGGGGGGGGGGGGGGGGTGAGTGTGATGTATAACATTCATTGTTGGTAAAGCGTACAATGTTATTTGTGCTTATGATGATCAGGTATCTCACTGGAAACTGCTCACATTCACTCTGGTAAAATGTCGATAAGTTCACAGGCAGTTGGTTTGACAGACACAGATGAGTACAAGTTTTTTCTTTGCTCAGTGAAAGCCCCGGATCTAGTTTTCCTTTGAGCCAAGCGAGTCACGCGTTCGGTTTTAAGAGAGACAGACATCGAATTATCTTGTTGTTTTTGTGCTCTCGCAAGGTGCTTGTCTGGCACAGGTCAGTGCTCGAGACAATCAGGCATTGTTGGTCGTGCAGCATGCGCCATTGTCTCGCTCCGAGGCCGCTTAGCATTCTTGCTGCGTCGCCACCGTGATGTGGATATGGAGTCGGAATCCCACGTGAGTTTTTTTTATTGTGGAAGTTGGAAGTTACCTGATTCGTTTTGGGGAAAGCTCAAGGCTGGCCCTAAATATAGCACATCGTGTGCCAAGGTTCGTTGATGTGCCACCACGTCTTTTCTCGATTTGGGCACTGCGTATTGAGAAACTGAACATCAACAGTGTCTAATGCACAGGACGTATTGATTACAGAGTTTGCATTTGCCTGAAAGAAGAGAAAGCTCCGAATGATTGTTGACGATGTAGGTCCATCGACAAATTTCCCCCAGTCTTGATGTTTACCTGGTTGTCTGATCATCTTTGCAGTGCTTGTTACCTCCGAATGTTTGCCGAGCTCACTGTGACAATATTGTCATTGTTGTGACCACTTTCTCTTTACCTTGAGTTTGACATGCAAGTCAGTGTAGAGATTACTTAGAAGTTTGTATTTCTTTATTATATCTGCATTCACTAAACTAATAAAGCCAAATGAGGCATTTTCTTCGAAAATCCTGCCTGTTGTTTGTTTCCTTAAACAAGGGTGCAACTGATGGTAGATTATTGGGTAGTGCAAATTAATTTTTGTGATTTTTAGACACCCGTCTGTCTTTCTGGTGTGTCACTTCTTTTATTTTTTTTTTTGATCTGATAAGCTACCTTATTGTGATGTGCATATTGTTCCTTTCACCTTGAAAGTGAATTCCCATTATGTTTGAGCAGTGAGTTTAGGTGCTGTAATGCTATCTGTCTATCTCCATAGACCTTTCCTGATCGTGTGTGGCTACATGATTGGATTCCTCTGACTTGTAAGTCCTCGGCAGGCCGGGTCGCCGTTCATAGATCTGGCTGCTTTTGCACTTCTCGTTGCCTGTGAAAGTTGATCCAAGCACCGACGAGTTTGTGTCACGTGGGAACGAGACCAGCAGGGATGGGTGGCGCAGTTAGCGCCGGGGAGGACAATGACGACCTAATCGATAATCTGAAGGAAGCTGCATATATCCGCTCCAAGGTGGTCGAGCAGGCATTCCGTGCCATTGACCGAGCAGACTACTATCTCGAGGAATTTCGAGATAATGCTTACCGGGATCTCGCTTGGAAGCATGGGAACATACACCTTTCAGCTCCCTGCATCTACTCTGAGGTCATGGAAGCCCTGAAGCTGCGGCCTGGTCTCTCTTTCCTGAACCTGGGCAGTGGAACTGGCTACCTCAGTACAATGGTGGGGTTGGTCCTGGGTAGGTGATCCATCCAAATTTGTCCTTCACCTGCTCACCCTACACCTTGCCTTGCTCACTTTGTGTACCCCACCCTTTAATTTTCATCCTTAGTTCCCCACTTCATTGCTGTCCATTATTATTTGTTTATAACCCCAACCACTTGCTTCAGGCCCATTCGGCATGAACCATGGTGTGGAGCTACATACTGACGTGGTGGAGTTTGCTCAGCAGAGACTGGAGAATTTTATCAAGATGAGTGACAGCTTTGACAGGTCTGTACATCACTTGGTGAGCAGGTTTCTTGCATGAGGCTCCCCATGACTCACCCACCCCGTGGCCTTTTGAGCCTTGACAGATGAACTGAACTTGTTATTATTTGTGATTGTTATCAATAGCTTTCACTCTGGGCCATAATATGAAGAAATTTCACCATTAAGCACTAAATACAACTTTGTTGAAGTTCTCTGGAGGCAGCCACATCTTGTATTTATCAGTCTCTGATTGGCTTTGAAATCGTTTTTAAATCTCCCTCTTGTGACAGAAATTCTTGTCGCGGATGGGGAGACGAGGTGGAATGCATGCAAATGGGGGAAAGAAGACATTAGATTGCAAATGGATAATGTAGAGATATTAGCGATGCAACTATCCCAAACCTTGAACTGACGTTTGTTGTCAGAGGCATTCATTTGTTCTCTGTTCCTGCTGTGATCCTCATACACCTGGAATAGTATCAAATCAAATGTAGGTGTGATTATGGTATCATCCATTGTACTTTCATGTGTCTTGATGGTGTGTTCCAGGTTTGAATTCTGCGAACCCAAATTTGTCGTGGGAAACTGTCTGGAGCTCGTCACAGACAGCCTGCAATACGATCGCGTGTACTGTGGGGCAGGCGTCCAGAAAGACCACGAGAACTACATGAAGAACCTCATCTCTGTGGGTGGCATTTTGGTCATGCCGATGGAAGACCAGGTGAAGTTAGGGACCTTTTGAGCTTGGTTTGGTCCAATTGTGATGTAAAATGATCAATAAGAGATTTTGGCCTCTTCGGAACTTTGCTGTAGGAAAGAGTTCCTGGAGCCTCATTGTGCTAGTCATGGGGTTACCTCTTCCCTGATAAATGTCATTGAGTGTACAGTTTTAAATTTGGTCTATTTTTCCTGTCTATGAGCAGGATAGCATTGGTCTTCATGCCCAACCACTCCACAGCTCACCCAGATCACGAGGACAGGTCAGAACAGCTGGGATGTGAAGAACATCCTAGCTGTGTCCTTTGCCTCTCTCGTGCTTCCCAACAAGACTGGTGAGCAGCAGCAGGAGGATGGAGTGAAGCTACGTAAGTGCACATGCGCACACGGAACACTCGCTCATTGGCTCATCATGAGTATTTGTTCTTCACCTCTTTAAACTGACACTCTCTTGCTTTCTATTAATCCTCAAATCCACTGTCGTGCAGTACAAGGTGTTGGAGGGGGGGGACGAGGGGTCAGTTTCAGATCTCATTAACATGGCTGATGCTTGTATATATTTATATAGTTGTACTTGAGGTGCATAGACATGAGTGCTGTATCATGCATCTGAAGCAGCATCAAGACATGGTTAATAGTACTACATTCACAACTAAGCACTGGAGTCACAGAAACAGGGTTTATGCTGGAGATGTTAGAGGTAAGGTATTATTGAGGTAGTTGTGAAATCCTACAGAAGTGTGCACAGGTAGTGCACCTACCTTTGAGCTGTCTAGTCCAGGTTAGATTCTCAACTCGACTGTAAACTGTCGGATTGGTGCTTTGTAGGCAGAGTGTTCTATCACAAAGTTCTCCGTCCCTCGGATGGATGTTAAGCCGGAAGTGTGTTCCGTTAGCAAGCGGCTTGCTTACCGCTCGCCAAGCGGCTTGCTTGATTCAAAGCGCTCATGCAAGTATCCAACGGAACGGAGTACTCGGCACCGCTTAACAACATGGCGATCTCCAATGTAAACAATGATTGTCCATGACGGGGGTAGGCTTCTGAGTATTTCATTGGTATGTAGTATCGCTTTGAATCCGACGACAACAGCCATTTTTCTGATATAACGATGCACCTCTCTTAATCGCTTGCTCCACTTGCCAAGGGGCTAGGTGATGGCTTGCAAAGTGTTTGATATGGAACAGCTCGCTTGGAAAGTAATAGCAAGCTGCTTGCTTACGAAAGACACCCTGGGTGTCCTATCTGCTAGCATTAGTGGACATTATAGGATCTAGGTGTACGTTTGTTCTTTTCAAAGAGTAGGTGAGTTATCTTCACCACCACAAATAAATTATAACTTCCTGCCCAAATCACCTTCAGTTGAACGTCAGGCCTGTCCAACAAGTTTGTGAAAGACTTGGGTCAAATTCCATTACCGACCCCACGAGAAGTTGGGAATAATTGGAGCTGTTAAGAAAGTAGTGGAAGTAGTTGTATAGTTGTTGTGAAAGCAAAAAATTCTCAAATATTCTGCAATCATTTTTGTTGTTGTCCTGGGCGTTATTACCTCCTCCACCAAATGTTGACGGGGGTTATGGTTTCACCCCT
Source organism: Eptatretus burgeri (assembly GCF_056783735.1). Taxonomy (NCBI): domain Eukaryota; kingdom Metazoa; phylum Chordata; class Myxini; order Myxiniformes; family Myxinidae; genus Eptatretus; species Eptatretus burgeri. The sequence goes on from NC_140974.1 coordinate 57,626,681, forward strand.
GTCTGTTTGTTTGTCTCTGAGCAGGATACCTCACAAAGTTGTGTACGGATTCGGACGAAATCTGGTGGACAGCTTGGATGTCTGACAAGGGGAAAAATGATTCAATTTTGGTGAAGATTCGGTTCCGGATGCGATAATTTTTCAGTGAATCTTCACCATTGAGAGACAGGGACAAAATGATACATAGCATGACATCTCAAAATGTTATGGATGGGTTATGACATTTGATGGAAGAGTTGGGGGTGTGACGAGGACGAATTGATTTGATTTTGGTGGAGATCCGGATGCAGATCCGACCTATCAGTGGAATACAAAATGTAACTGTTCATCCTGGTGGAGGTATGCACTCCACCAAGTGCCATTTTAGTTGTAAAATGCTTTTAATTGCCCTTAAATGAGTTTCTCCAAAGCAATATCTGAGGACAGTAGTGAGTTGTTTGATTATGTTGTCCATCTATCTGTTACTTCTGCCATTTTGCATCCCACGTTGAAATGAAGTAGCTTTAAGGAACCGACGGTTGATGTTGCAATTGACCGGGTTCATGAATATAATTCATAAGCTGTGGCCAAAAATATTGGCTCCCTTTCACTTTTTTTCAAATAATGCACCATATCTTCCAGAAAATTGTTGAAATTAAAAAATCTTTTGGGATCCACGTTTGTATTTCTTTGGTTTTCAGTGGAACAAAACAAACAAAAAAAACCTGGAAAAAATTACTAAATCTTAGCTTATTCCACACAGACACCTAAACACGATCCAGACAATATTACTGGCACCTTTTAGAACTTGTTAGAAATAATTAGATTTCAAGCAGGTGATTCTCCTTTACTTTGGAATTGAACTCACCTGTGGTGGGTTGCAGGTGTCTGCAATGTAAAAATCACTCAATCAACCAGTTTGAATGGAGAAAAGGAGTCATTCTGCTGTTTTTTTGTCATTGTGTGTACCACATTGAGCATGGAGAAAAGAAAGAAAACCAGAGAATTGTCTGAGGAGGTCAGACACAAGATTGTAGCCAAGCATGGACAATCTCAAGGCTACAAGCCCATCTCCAGAGACCTTGATGTTCCTGTGTCCACCGTACGCAATGCTATCAGGAAGTTTAAGGCCCATGACACTGTAGTCAACCTCTCTGGGTGTGGTCGCAAGAGAAAACTTGATCGAAGATTGCGGCGAAGGATTGTTCGAATGGTGGAGAAAGCACCTCGATCAACTGCCAAACAGATTCAAGCTGACCTTCAGACACAAGGTACGACAGTTTCAACTCGCACCATCCATCGCCAACTCAATGAAAGGGGTTTCTATGGGAGGAGATCCAGGAGGGACCCCACTGCTGAGAGAGAGACGCATAAGAAAGCCTGACTGGAGTTTGCCAAAACACACCTGAACAAGCCAAAATCTGTCTCGGAGAATGTCCTGTGCACAGATAAGACCAAATTTGAGCTTTTTGGTAAAACACATCATCTCTATGTTTATAGAAAACAAAATGAAGCCTTCAAAGAAAAGAACACCTTCCCTCCAGTCAAATATGGAGGACATTCAGTGATGTTTTGGGGTTGCTGTGCTACCTTGAATGTGTGCATGGCATCATGAAATCAGGAGATTACCAAGGCATTTTGGAGAGCAATGTTCAACCCAGTGTCAGAAATCTGGGTCTCTGTCGAAGGTCATGGGTCTTGCAGCAGGACAATGACCCCAAACACATTTCAAAAACACCCAGGAATGGTTCAAGACAAAGCACTGGACTGTTCTGAAGTGGCCAGCAATGAGTCAAGATCTAAATCCTATTGAACACTTGTGGGGAGATCTGAAAACAGCAGTTAGGAGAAGGTACCCTTCAAATCTGGGAGACCTCTGTCAGGTCAGGTTCGATCTGTGACCTGCTACAGGTACCATGTAAACCTGTACTAACCTGTTCCATGGTCGGGTTGTCGGCGACTAAACCGTCTCCCCAACCAGGTTTTCTGGTGAGGTGGGTGTTTGGATATGGACACCCAGCAGGATTAAAAACAAAACCTGTCAAAGGGCGGAGGAGCTCCTTGTGAGCCAACGGCCATTCATATCTAGTGCCCAACTGTGTCTGCGGACGTCCTCCTGCAGTTGGGTTACTTCTTATTAGGAGGTTGGTGACAGGATTTTCACTCTGGCCACCGTAAAACCCTTCATTCCGCAAAACGCAAAAACGCAAAAAAATCTGAAAACCCACTCCGTGGGAGTACCTCCTGTGAAGCTTCCCTTCGCAGGGCAGCTCACCGGATGACGGGATTGGGGCAAAGCCTTCGGGACCCCCAATCTTTGATGATAGGAGGGAAACCACGGGGTAACATCCCTGGGTCAGATTGCGGGAGAGTGTGTCAGAGTGGTGCTGAGGTGTCGTACACCAGACGGCGGTCTCCTTGGGTTAACCTGAGGCGGTCCCTTCGGGTGGGTGCCTGGAATGTCCTATCCCTAAGAAAGATTGATCACCTGTCTCTGTTAACATCTGAGCTCAAGCGTTTGGACATCGGGATTGCAGCTCTCTCTGAGGTTCGGAGACCGGATTGCGGCGAGATAATGGTGGGTGGTTACACCTACTATTGGTCTGGTCGCTCTGATGGTTACCATACCCAAGGAGTTGCTGTAGCTGTGTCCAATAAGCTGACCCCAATGATAATTGAGGTAACACCGGTCAACGAGCGTATTATGAGATTAAGGATTCGTCACTCCTTAGGTGTCATTTCCCTGGTCTCTGTTTATGCTCCGACTGAGGCGAGTGATCTCACCGTGAAGGATACATTCTACGCCACGCTCGAGTCTGTGGTTGATCAGTGCCCCAGACGAGATACACTTCTAGTCTTGGGGGATTTCAATGCATCGACTGGAACTGATAGGGATGGTTATGAGACATGTGTTAGTCCCCATGGGTCAGGAACTATGAACCAGAATAGCACTAAGTTCCTTGACTTTGCAAGAAGTCATGGACTTAGGGTGGCTGGTTCATAGTTTCAGCGCCCACAAGCTCATTGCTGGACTTGGTATTCCAACGCTGGCGGTGTGGCAAAGGAGATTGACCATGTCCTCATTGACGGTCGTTGGAGGATGATCCAGAACTGCAGGGTCTACCGGAGTGCTCAGTTCCTCAATACTGACCACAGGCTTGTTGTAGCAACTCTAAAGCTGCACCTTAAATCCTGGAGAATGGTACCATCCCAGCCTAGGCTGGATGTTGGCAAGCTCAGGGATGAGAGAGTAGCTGAGGAGTTTGCGAACAGGCTGAGTGGACACTTGGGGGGTCTGGGTGCTTTGGGGGGTCCTGAAGAGTTGTGGAGCGCCTTCAAGACCACCGTCCTTGATGTTGCCGCTGGATGTCTTGGAACTCACCGCAGGGCAAAGAAAAATTTTTTCTCTCAAGGGACACTGGATACCATTGACCAGAGTCGCAGGGCCAGGCTGAATGGCAGAGCTGAGCTGTTCAGGGAGCTGAGGCGTAAAACTGTACGTGCACTGAGGGTGGACAAGGAGGCCTATGTGCGAGGAATCTGTGAGGGGGTAGAGCATCACCTGTGGACAGGTGATTGTTGTCCCGCTTACAGGGGAATTCGCGCATTACGTTCATCCAAGCCCATCCCTCGGAGCACTGCAGTTCGAGCAGAGAGTGGTAGGCTCTTGACAGAGGAGTCTGAAGTGAAGGTCCGCTGGGCCGGTTACTTTGAGTGGTTGTACCAGGCTGATCCCCCAACTGTCGAGTTGGACGTCAAGGGTGTTACAATCCCTGTTGCTGACCCTCGAATCAACTGTGGTCCACCTTCACTTGTGGAAACACGGGCTGCGGTGAACCAGTTGAAACGGGGCAAAGCTCCAGGGATCTGTGGCATCCATGCTGAACTTCTCAAGGCTGGTGGAAATGCTGCACTTGTGTCGTTGCATGTAGTTTTGTGCTCTGCCTGGAACACAGGCATCATCCCAACTGACTGGAAGAGGGGCCTTGTTGTCCCTCTCTGGAAAGGGAAGGGTGATCGCCAAGACTGCAACAACTACCGAGGGGTGACGCTGCTCTCAGTGCCGGGCAAGGTCTTTGCTCGGATAATTCTTGATAGGGTTCGCCACCATCTGCTTGAGCATCAGCATCCAGAGCAGTCAGGCTTTACACCAAAGAGGTCAACGATTGACCGTATCCTTGCACTTCGTGTCCTCACCTAACGCAGACGAGAGTTTCGGCAGGGGCTGCTTGCAGCCTATGTTGATCTCTGTAAAGCGTTCGATTCAGTGAATCGGGATGTCCTCTGGAGGATTCTTGGTCTTCGTGGGGTGCCACCAAAACTGATCGATCTGATGTCTGAACTCTACTCTGGTACTGAGAGTGCTGTGAAGTGTGGTGGTACCATCTCTGACTTATTTCCAGTTGTTACTGGAGTTCGTCAGGGATGTGTACTTGCCCCCACACTTTTCAGCACTTGTATGGACTGGATTCTAGGGAGGATGTCGGAGAGATCAAGTTGTGGTGCGTCATTTGGGAATGTCAAGATCTCGGACCTTGACTTTGCAGATGATGCAGTCATCTTTGCGGAGACTTTAGACATCCTCTTGGGGGCCCTTGAGGTGCTGAATGAGGAGTCGGAGCCGTTGGGATTACGGGTTTCTTGGGTCAAAACTAAGATCCAGGCTTTCGGTGACATCTTGGATGCTGCTGTCCTGTCTGTGTCTGTTTGTGGTGAGGATGTTGAGGTCGTGGAGAGATTCACTTACCTTGGCAGTGATATTCATGTCTCTGCTGGCTGCGAGTCAGAGGTCAATAGACGTCTGGGTCGGGCCTGGGGAGTCATGGATTCGCTGGATCATGGGGTGTGGCGCTGCCGGTACCTGTGCGCGAGGACGAAAGTCCGAGTCTTCAGGTCCTTGGTACTTCCAGTCTTGCTCTATGGATGCGAGACTTAGACTCTGACCAAGGAGCTGGGACGGAGACTTAATTCCTTTGGTACCAGGTCTCTTCAGAGAATCCTTGGCTATCGCTGGTCGGATTTTGTGTCCAGAGTGGTTGCTGAGAGAGACTCGGATGAGATTTGTTACCTGCATAGTCCGTGAGCGTCAGTTGCGGCTGTATGGACATGTGGCTCGTTTTCCTGACGCTGATCCTGCTCACCAGATTCTCTCAGCGAGGGAGTCTCATGAGTGGAGGAGGCCAGTGGGCCGACCACGTGCCTCGTGGTTGCAGAAGGTTGACCATCATCTCAAGGAGATGGGGATGGGCCTGACATCTGCCTGGGGGATGGCCAGACGGACGAGGCCCCTGGAGTACCGGCGAAAAGTGAACGCAGCGACGTGCTGTTCTGGCACATGCTCCCATACCTGACCTGACCTGACCTGGAGCAGCTTGCACAAGAAGAGTGGGCCAAACTACCAGTAGGTAGTGTCGGAAACTCATTCATGGCTATAGGAAGCGCTTGACTTTAGTTATTTTGTCCAAAGGCTGTGCTACCAAATATTAAGTCTGGGATGTCAATAACTTTGTCAACGCCATTTATTTTTATTTTCTGATTTAAAAGGATATATTAAGTCCTGAATCAAAAATAAAGGTTCTGTAATATTAACAGTGAAATGAAAGAATTGTGGAGACCAAATACTTTTATCAATTTTTACTTATTGTTTGAGAAAATTATGAGTTATTTGAAAAAAGTGCAAGGGTGCCAATATTTTTGGCCAGGACTGTACATATTGTTTGTGTGCTTGAATGCTCAATTTTTAGCAGTTGGACGCTAACTCACACCTCTCATTGGTCACCATGGGCAAAAGCTCATGCAAAACACGATGAGTATAAAATTTGAAGAGCATCATCTCCCTTGATTAGTTTCAATCCCCACTGTCCCTTTTAATCCGTTTTTATTCCATCCCTGACCCCCTCACTCCCCTCTTTTATCAGCAAATGTAGAAGTACGGTCCCTACAAGACTTAACCCGCATCACCATCCGCCTTTGGCTGCGTCAGCTAATTAACCAGGAACACCCTCAACAAAGCATCGTCACGCATCGTGTCCCCAAACCGCGGTAAAACTCTGTGTGTGTGTGTGTGTGTGTGTGTGTGTGTGTGTGTGTGTGTGTGTGTGTGTGTGTGTGTGTGTGTGTGTGTGTGTGTGTGTGTGTGTGTGTGTGTGTGTGTGTTTGTGTGTTTGTGTCCTCCAAACTCTGCTCTGTACAACCAGCGCCATGGGAATTTGATCTTGAATCCCTGTTTGGAGTGCACATCAACCCCATCTTTCAACAAAATTCAACAAATGGCCTCAAAACTAGTAAACTGTTTGGTTAAAGCATCAGTCTGGATGTCTACATGTTCTCAGTTAATGGAGGATCAACTTGAAGTTTTTTTTTTTCATTTTGGGCTCAGGTAATTGTGCATTCCTCTTGTGGAAGAAGCACTCCATTCCCTACCTTTATGGGACATTTTAAGCTTTTATTTATACTTTCCTGCCAGCCAAAGGTCTCCCTGGGAATACAATTGTTCAACTGTGAGAGAATGTCCAGATGTTATTTGTTTTGTCCCAACTCGCCTGAACCCAACGCTCCCACGCATCCCGTGACGTGTTGGCTCTCTCTCCTCTCTATCTCTCTTTCTCCCTTTTTCACCTCTTCTACCCTCTAGACGTAAACGCAGACGTCAAAGGGATCGACGCATCAATACTTTTGTGTTCGTGGGAAACCAGCTCATTCCACACCACTTGGACAGTGACTACGACAGTGACGAACGGCAGGATGGCGATGTGGAGCGAGACCCTCCAGGCGATCACGCCACAGATTTAGCCAGACCCGAGGCGAAGCTGGAGCCTCCGCCTCAGAACCTTCTTCGTGAGCGACTGCTCATTTTGCCTCTTCCTGAATCTCTGAAAAACTACCTGTTGTACTATCGTGAAAAGTAGGTTTGTAAGCCACTACTACCATTACCAGCTCCTTTGCTCGTAACATGGTTGTATTTTTTTTTTAATGTAAGTGCATTGTCTCGCATCACCACCACCACTCTTTTAGTAACATTTTGTTTCTGTATTACTGCCACCACTATCACCCACGCCAATGTTGCTGCACGCTCACCGGTAGTGGTGAGTGGTGTTTACACATTGCATGTGCACTGCTCATGAGTTAATTGCCGTAACCATTCTGCTCACTGACCCGCACCTAAACGTGCTCTCACTGCACGCGAAGGAGCGGGTGCTTTGAAAGGAACAAGCTGTCGATGTGTTTCTATACCAGATTACAGCGGTGGTGTTGGTGGCAGTTGCACTAATTTTCACTTTGATGAGCAGGCAACAATTCTACCTTCTTGGGTGCGGTGGAAATCTCGCGTTTAACCACATTTCGCTGCACTAGTCATGTCGGCAACACACAGGGATTGATTAACTCGAAGCTATCTTGTAAATTGACACCAGCCATTCCTACCTTAACCGTTCATCCAAGCGAATGCACCATGGCTCCTCTTAATGATTGCGGCCTTCAGGATTGAACGAGTGGCACATCCTTACGCTCGACATGATGAAATGTGCTTCACCTTGCAAACTTTGTCATTCAGTGCCTGGCAGGTTTGTGCGTGTGTGCATCCATGCCTTCATCCGAGAGCATGCTTACCTGCGTTCTTGGTGCATGTGAACATGCATTAATCTGTGTGCGGGCATGTATACTTGTGTGTGCACATACATGCATTCATCAGGCAGAGAGAGAGAGAGAGATTGAGAGTGTGTGTGTGTGTGTGTGTGTGTGTGTGTGTGTGTGTGTGTGTGTGTGTGTGTGTGTGTGTGTGTGTGTGTGTGTGTGTGTGTGTGTGTGTGTGTGTGTGTGTGTGTGTGTGTGTGTGTGTGTGTGTGTGTGTGTGCGCGCGCGCGCGCGCGTGTTTTTACAGGCATTCGTCTGAAGATGTGTGCGTACCATGTGTGTGCATGCTTACCTGCATGCATGTGCACGTAAGTTTGAATGCATTCATCCGAGCATATGTCTGCAAACCTGTGTACGTACCTGCATACCTGCAGACGTTTTTAAGTATCTTTGTGTGCGTGCGCGTGTGCGTGCCGTTCACATTGAGGAGCTCACTCGCATTCTGATTATTCTTCATTGTTTGACGGTTTCTAGACGTTGATACTTTTCACCTTGACTGTGAAGTCATACTCCACATTGATCCTCTTCAGTTTGTCGCTTTGCTGTAATAGTTTGTATTTTTCCAGACATTTGGAAACAGTAGAAAGATCTCAGGTTGAAGGGATGGGAGCTTACTATAGTCAACCTGGTGTGTACCTCCAATTACATTGTTTTCATTTGCACCTTATGGAGGAAAAGGTGGTGGTGATGGCGGTGGTGATGTTGCAGGACGAGATGTTCTGATTACCTGATTGTGACCAGCCGATAGAATTGTTAGATTATTCGGTTTTTGCATTTCATGAATAATTATGAAGAGAAGTCAAATCTCCAAGTTTGTGGCTCCTCCCAGCTCCGTCACCGCATCGGATCTTCGCATGGGTCCACTAATGGAGGGCTATTTCCATCGTACCTGGAGAGGGCGTTCCTGCAGGGTGCGTATTCTATCCACATATGCCTGTGTTTTGTTTTTCTGTGCAAGACTTGTCGAGCAGGGACTCATTGTGAGTGACCTCCTTGGGACACCCTCATCATACCGCAACTCATTACTCTCTACGGTATATCCAGTTATACATGCGTGGGTCTCCGGCAAAGTAAATGGGACAGGTGAAGTATATTGATGCCAGAAACGAGCACTTCCTTTCTAACCGCACAACCCCGAATGGGTTTTGATTCTCACTTTGGCTTCCCACGATTCTCTTGTCATGGCAGGAACGTGACCCCCTTCCCCCTCCCCCAAAACCACCCCTCGCCCCTTTTGGCTGCCAGGCAGTGTACTTTGCACTCTGTGAGGGTGTTTTTGACAAGAGGCAAGACCAGGACCGTTTTTTTTGTCTTTCCTGGTAGAGGTGAATGCGGCCCGATCTTGACAAAGTCTGTCTTCGCGTGTCTAGCCCTCTTGCAGGACCACGACCCGTGGCCAGTTCGTCGGTGTCGGCTCCACCATGTTTATATCCTCTCTTTGTTTGCTAATAGATGATGCCAGTTGACCGTGAGAGTGGTCATTCACTGCACATGGCCTTTCAGCCTGGCAGGGTCACAGGGCATTTCTGCGAGGCGTATGGTTTTGTGATTCCTGTCAATAGAAACATAGTTGATGGAAATGTAAAAACAGAGAACGTAAGTATTTCTACTGTGTCTTTATTATAGTTATTCCAAGTTGCCTGTATTTAGCTGTATTTCTCAATGATTAATAAAAATCAAAAGAAGTACAAGAAAAGTTTTGTTCATCTTCTTTGGTCTTCATTGTCCTGATGTTAAATGTCTTGCAAATGTTGATGACACGATGGCTTGGTAGGATAGATCGCCTGGAGGAATGCACACTCACCTCTGAGCTGTGTCGTCTGGGTTTGAATCCTGACTCTGCTTTTAACTCCCATCCTGATGCTTCGCATGCAGGGCAAGGCATCAATCGATGTGTGCGCCCTCCCTCGGATGGACGATGAATCGTCCGTGTCCATCTTGCTCATCCACGCACCTTGATCTCGTGCAGAATAAAATTAATTGAACGACTCGTGCCATTGGTTTTGACTGTGATGTCAACACCGCAATGCATTAATTAAGGAATGATGACGTTTCTTTCTCGCAATGTTTTTTTTTTATGCCTCCGCTGACGAAGTCACCGTTGGCATTATGTTTTCGGGTTGTCCGTACATCCGTCCGTCCGTACTAATTTTCTCTGTTTTCTCTGCAACCGCTTATCCGATTGACTACATTTTCACCATAAGTGTGACTACTCATGTAGAATGTTGTAATGATAATTATGACATCATAGGTCATGTGGTGTGGCAGCCATGTTGGAAAAAAGGAAATACTTTGGACCTCCATCTCCAAAACCGCTTTGTAGAAAAAATTGAAACTTGGCACGTGTCAATTACTCCCCATGGGTAACAAGTTAAATTTTTTTGATTATGTCATGGGTGGCTTCATTATGACATCATAATTGCATACGTCGAACGCTTTATCCGATCAGTATGAAAATTTTTGAGGGTCATCTAGGGTTAAATTGTATGGCGGGGGAAAAAAATTGATGACCTCATCAGTCATGTGGTTTGGCAGCCATATTATTTCAACATCAAAATCTTTAAAAAATCTTCTCCAAAATGGCTAAACAGATCGAGGCGAAACTTTACAGGTTTGATCGGTTGGCTCTCCATGAGGAACAAAAAGTTCTCCACTTATGTCTTATAACATCATCAGTCACATGGTTTGGCAGCTATGATTTTTTGAAGAATAAACCTTTAAAAATCTTCTTCTCCAAAACGGCCTGACAGATCGAGGCGAAACTTCATCCACATGTTCTCCTTGCCTTGGGGATACCTGGGTGTTCAAATAATTAATATGTGACATTGTCTGGCAGCCATATTGGATTGAGTGAAAATCTTTTTTAAATTATTTCTCTTGAAACCGCTTCATTGATCGATGTGAAACAATAGTATGGCCTAGTAGTCATGGGGAATATATGTTTTAAATTTAAATCTGATTGAACACATGGTCTGGCAGCCAGACTTATTTAATATTTTGAATCTGGGTTCAGGAATTTATATCAAACTTGGTACCAGCATGTATAATGATGTAATAATATGGGCGGAGGCATACCTGGCGAGGTCGCAACATCAAAAAGTACCCTTCTGGTTTATATTGTTGTGATCACGGTCCGGTTGGGATAACTCCAGTCCAAACCATGTCACGTTAGTGTGACCCGAAGTACCAGTCAACCTCACGCCTCCTGAGCAAGCATTCAGGCCAATGTGCCGCGCTGCTGCCCAGTGGAACCATAGGTTTGCGCAAGGCTCCCACCAAGTCACCACACGACCATCAGTGATTTAATGAGGTCGAGCTTCCTCATCACGTGATAAACGTTAACCGATGACTTATTCTATAAAACTCTGCACTACCATTTTGACTAACAGAATGCACTACACTTACAGGGGCCAAACTATTCTTTACAGAATTCAGTTGTATAAATTAACTGGCAAACATCCATAATATGTACATGTAAGAAAATGATGTGCCCAGACTGGGAATCAAACCCAGTTCCTCTGGTGAGCCATACCAATACTCTGCCATCTGAGCACCCAATTCTCCCACATATAGAAACGCCACTCTCTTTCCGCTACTGCTTCCGGGACACTTGCTGCCAACCATAGGAGCAGCGACGGCCTGTTCACGAGAGAGTCTTTCCCCCATGGTGGAACAAATCCATGTTTGTTATTATTACATCATGGGAGCATCGTAATGCAGTTGTATAAATGAACAGGCAAAACTACACAGGCCGTCGCTGCTCTTATGGTTGGCAGTGAGTGTCCTGGAAGCAGTGGTGGAAAGAGAGTGGTGTTTCTATGTATGGGAGAATTGTGTGCTCAGCCGGGACGACGCTTTGCACGAGTTGCCACGAAGCAAGAGATGACACGCCAGCTGTCGGGGGGGGGTACCGCACCGCGGAGCACCCCCCCCCCCCCAAACGTATTGGTGGCGTGTTCGGGCAATCAATTATACAAAGGTACCTATAGACCGTAGCTTCAACTCCTCTCCTATATTGCTGCAATACCTCCTCTTCATCGGGTTTTCTGTATCTGTGTGTGTTCTGGCGTCTGTCCACATAAGTAAGACTGCACAAGATTATTATTATTATTATCATTATTATTGTTATTATTATTATTTCGCGTTACGTATGCTCTGTGTCTGCTTTTGTAAGTTGCTTGTACATTGCCGCACCTCTCACATTTCTTTCTTTCCCTGCACAACACACCCCAATAAACTATTCCCTGTGTCACATACTTTTCCTCGCCTGCTTGTTAATAAATTATTATTAGAAATGCTCCCAGCTCGTTTTTTAGCTCGACTGTTCGAAGAACAGGGAGATATAGCGATACCCCCGGCATGAGCATCAGCGTGAGCTTGAAAATGTTAAAGTTTTTGGTGCAAGTTATTTAGAAGCTTGCCATTCATTTAATATGTGTACTAGGATGCTGATATTTGGCATGGAGCTTCCTTTGGGGTATACTATTGGTGTAGTGAAGTTGAAATTAACAAATGATTTTAAAAAAAAAATTAAATTTCAACCTAAGATGGTGTCAAAGCCACCGAATGCTCGCCTGTTTATACTTGACACTTGCCATTCATTTAATATGTGTACTAGTTTACTAATTACAATATACAAATACATATATTGCTTTAAACTTATTTGGATCAGACTTCCCTGCAATGCTTTATAAAAAAAATATTATTAGACTAGTCTTTTAAAAACGATAAATGTATAAACAGGCGAGCATTGGGTGGCTTTGACACCAACTCTGTGGTATTATTGATGTAGTGAAGTTGAAATAAAAAAATAATTTCAAATGTTTTAAATTTTTGACCTGTTTTGAACTTATATTAGCTTTTTTGTAGCACATCAACGTTAAAGTTTTTGGTGCAAGTTATTTAGAAGCTTGCCATTCATTTAATATATGTACTAGGATGCTGATATTTGGCATGGAGGTTCCTTTGGGGTATACTATTGGTGTAGTGAAGTTGAAATTAACAAATGATTTCAAAATTTTTTTAGCTCGCCTGTTCGAAGAACAGAGAGCTATAGCGATACCCCCGGCGTGAGCGTGAAAATGTTAAAGTTTTTGGTGCAAGTTATTTCCTTTCTAATGTTTTTATCTACCACACTATTTTTTACTGATTACAATATACAAATACGTATATTGCTTTGCAATTATTTGGATCAGACTTCACTGCAATGCTTTATAAAAAATATTATGAGACGAGTCTTTTAAAAACGATAAATGTATAAACAGGTGAGCATTGGGTGGCTTTGACACCAACTCTGTGGTTGTCTTTTCTTGCATTGATCCAGCATGGTCCGAATCCTAGCTTAGCCGGGACTTTATTCCCAACGATCCATTCCTTTTAGCCGGTACCTCCTTGGCAGTGTCGCTTGGCTGCATCCTATCTGGTCCGGTAAAGTGATCCGGTTTGGACAAGGCGTACCGCTGGTTTGCTGTACACCTTTTAATTTATACACACACACACACACACACACACACACACACACACACACACACACACACACACACACACACACACGACACACGCCGAACCGAGTTCAACCATGATCCGATCTTCCGGACCATTCTCCACCACGAACAGGCCAGTGGGAATGACCAGCCCGTGGCGGGTGGGGGTGGTCGGGCGACGTGAGGTCCGGACATGCTCCAGATCCAGCTGTCCTGGTTTGGGTAAACAGAGAATGTGACAAGATGCAGATCCGGGTGCGGCTCGCACGGCAAGGCAAGCACTGCGAATGCTCGCCGCTGTGTGTGCACGGTAAGGTCACGGTGTGCGTGTGTGTGTGCGTGCGTGTGTGTGTGCGTGCGTGTGTGTGTGTGTGTGTGTGTGTGTGTGTGTGTGTGTGTGTGTGTGTGTGTACGTGGATCCTTCCTCCACTTATACCATATGGATCATGGTGTTTATGGTAAATTGAGAATGTTCTTTGTTGTGTTGATGTAAATTAGAATGTGCTTGATGACAACTATTTTCAGGGAGCTGTGATTGACGTTTTAGAGTGTGGTCTTGTCACTCGGTGTGTGTGTGTACGATCCAGTGAAAGAGTGCACCGCATTGTCGATTATTGTGGCGAGGTCATCATGTGTGTGGGGGGGGGAGGGGTGTTCCATTACCAAGCAGCTTGCAGAGCACTCACCAAGTTGCTTAAGCACCAACGAAACGGTTGCTGTAAGGAACGGCTGGTTTGGCAAGCGATAGCAAGCTGCTTGGGAATGGAACACATCCCATGCACTCATCCGGCATTTGGTTGGTGGTCCTTGAGAGATCCATCAAATTCTCAGGTTCCAGGAGAGCTCTTCACGAACCGTGCTCGGTAACTAGATCGAGCGAGACAATGATCATCATCGGAGCATTCGATGGGACAAGTTGATGAGCCTCAGAAGATCGAAACTCACTTGCACATCACTTGTGGAATGAATATTTTTCTGGTGTCAGTAGTTCAGCACATCCAGTTGTTGCGGAATACATTTTGAAGTTCCACATTCGACGTCACTCCTCAAACGTTTCTTGAATCCCCGCACTGTGCGAGCAGGACCCCTTGAGGACCTCCGGTGTTTGTTTTTCAGAAAGCTAATCCAGGTGCTGGGTGATAGGTAGGTATTTGCTCTGCATTTGGCATTCCACCATATATTGTCCTTGCAGTTGTACTTCTGCTATTTTTTTTCTTCTGTTTATTGGAACCAACAACTATGACTTATTTTCAAGTTCCTGCAGACAAGCTACATCAGTGACCACCACCAGCAATGGTGACCGAGAGAGGGGGAGACCGTGCACTTGACCGGCCAATTATCTTCTTCCTCCCTCTCCTGCTGTTGGTGCTGCTTGTCCTGTGGCCTGGAAATCTAGCGATGCATCGGCCTGTATACGAGGCTTGCAGCACTCACATTATTGTACCTGGCAAAAAAGGTAAGTCACGTGTGGGATGCCACTGTGTCGTTTGATTGTCCTGTCTTATAGATTGGCTTTGTCAAAATTCTGGGAATGATGGAGAAATTTTTTTTTTTAATCCCTTCATGCTTGTTCTTGTTCTTGGAGTTCCAACAGTATTGTTGTGGGGCTGGGTATCGGAGGTGAGCACGAACGCAAAGTGGAGCAGTAGAGTCGTTTCCACCGAACACCCGGAATTTAGGTCGTGACTCTCGGACAACTCCGAAAGGTCACGAGTCACTGAGAGGACCGTGGTCGCCAATATTTTGACGGCGTGAGGTAGGGTCCACTTGTCTAACTCCAATTTACTTAAGTACTCACGCCGTCTAACTACCGTGGAACTACACCCTCGGCCGAATCTGTCCGATCCGAGTCGCAGATAACAGCTCGGATCCGGCATAACCGAGCGGAGTTACCATAGCCGCGCCGGACCGAATGAACAATTTTACGCTTCGCTATTTTCCAACATGCACCGTGCTCAGCCAATGAAAGAAACAGAAACGAGCTGGTGCATTCAACAATAGGGGTATTTATTTTTCAATAATCAGGGAGGGAAGCACACAAGAGCAGAGTTATCACGACTATAAGAAATGCAATGTACAATGAGCAAAGAAAGTACTTACACAGTTGTTACTTAAAGCCTCGGCCCAAGGACACACACACAAATGCCCAGAAAGACACACCTCGTGTGGTTCTCGACGATCTTGGGGTAACGGGACTCGAACCTGCAACAGAGGCCACTCCAAGCTCCAGGTACGGAGGGTAGCGTCGGGTGTTGGCATGCTCCTCCGGCTCGCAGGCAGGCGACACGAGATGATCTCCCGAGTTGAGATGGTCGACCGCCCGCAGCAATGTGCCAGACGAGATGCCTCGGATCTGCGCGATGCAGTCGGCCGCAGACCCGGACAGAGACGCGCACTCGAGCAGACTGGACGCAATCTCGAGCAGACTGGACGCACATTCGAGCAGACTCGACGCAAATTCTTTGTTCCTTCTTCTTTGTCGCTTTTCTTTTTGGGGCCCGTCCGCTCCCATGGCCTGCTCCCATTGGGTGGATGGCGTGTCGCAGCTCCGCCTTCTTGCCCCGACTCTGGTCTGCTCGACACCCATTGGGCAGAAAACGACGCATACCCTTATTTGGCGCACAGCTGAAGCGAAACGCTTTGTGACCATATACGGTGCGAAATCCACACGAAACGCACACTGCCTGGGGCATGGAATTCCAGACACGCCCGCATACCAGCGAGCGCGCGGAGAATGCCGAGAGCAGAGTGTTGTTGTTGCTGTAGGTGATGTAAAAATCCTATCTATAAAATAACTCCGCAGCACACGTACAATTATTTCCCATTAGACTAGGGACGGGACCCTAACTAGAAACACGTACTTACCGATATAACTGATCTATAGGACCTGGCTGTTAGGTGCGGTAAGCTTCCAAATTCGTAACAGTATTACGCCCTCCCCTCTCTCATGGTGGTTGGATGGCTTATTTCTTCCCAGCAGGGGTGCCCAGCATTGCTGGATCCCTTCTTCCACCCCTTCCCCTCCCTTCTCCCTTCTGCCATTCCTTCCCCTTCCTCATCCCACCCCACCCCCTCCATCTTCCCACCCTACCTCTTCTATTCTCTCCAGACTCCCCCCCCCTTCTTCTTCCTCTCTGATTGGTGGAGGTTGGCTTTGGGGCTTCTCACTCTCTTGAGACGTGTACAATGCAAAAATACAAGGTATCTCCACAGCTGACTTGTAATCCCCTCTGCCACCACCACTGGGTGGCATTACACGAAACACATTTACATAGAGAATTTTTGTCGTCCTTCCCTCCCGAACCCCCACGACTCCAGATGAATCCAAGTGGCCCATGTTCATCCAGAGGTCGAACTTGGTCCATGTGCCAAGTTTGGTACAATTGGCCCAGTAGTTTTGGCATGATTGGTGTTACAGACAGACAGACAGATAAAATATTGCATTTATTTAATTTTTATACATTAAAGATAATAATTGGTCCCACAGCTTGTTTGAACAGCACAAATCAGTGCCGTGGACATCAGGTGTATTGTAGATCCACCACCAACCACGTCGGTGAAAACAATAGGTTTTTGTAAAATTGATCCTAAAATATCAGTGCAGTTGTCAAGTCCATCATTCACATGGTTCTCTTTAATAATTATCATCATCACAATTCCCATCACCTTTCTATAAAACATTTATCAAATTTATACCATCCATGACTATCCGAAAAGCATCTTTTGACCAATTTATTTGGTTTAACACTCAATGTGGTGAGAATGATTATGCTGGAGGTGGAGGGAGGTGGGGGTGGGGGGGGTCGGGTGGGAGGTTGGCTTGACCCTGGTAGTCGTATCCTGTGTATTTTTCAGGTGAGAGGGGCCTCCTTGGAGAGACTGGGGTACCAGGGAAGCCTGGGCAGATTGGCCCATCTGGCACCAAAGGTAATGTCCATAATGGATGAAATCAGGAGGATGTTGACTGAGATCTATGCTAACTGCCCCAGGAAGCAAAAAAAAGCTAAAGACAAGATGACGTTTTGGGCATTAACCTTTCATCGGAGCAAAAGAGGAATGGTTTACACCTGAAATGCCAGCTACTCATTCCTTCCCACGGCAGTTATCATACCTCCATCAACGACCTGTCGATCTTATCCCTTGTTATACCTGTCCGCCGACGCAGACAGACACGATCCTTCACCAGCAAGTCGAGGTTAACATTCTGTAATGTCCACATAGTTATTCCGTCAAGTCCAATCCCATGTATGTCACACCCCAAGTTCAGAGGCCTTTCAAGGTTTGTGGAGGACCTTGAGTAGTTTTGGAGACAGTATATGGTTGGGAGGGTGGCAAGGAGATGAGGGGAGGAATATGACTGAGATGGCAGTGGAGGGAGTGAGGTTGGGGCTCAAATACATCAGTTATTTTATACTTTCCCAGAATTCCAATGCAGCAATCAAATTCATAACTCGCTCGGTTATAGTTAATCATTTTGAGGCAGGGAGCTTGGATTAGCCTCGGGGTTGAAACACTACTCCCATGTCTTCATTGTTAATCGTTTAAAGATCTGAGTCTTAGTGGGGGTGAAGGAGAGGTGGATGGATCAATATTACTGGAGTGCTCTGGGAATGAGTTATTAGTCCCAAAGTGAGATTCATTCTGGACGTTGGTGCTGTCTGTAGCTCATATTAGTCGGTCTTGACATAATTAAAGGACAGGTACAGCATATGTTTAGCCTGCTGTTGGCTGTTAGGGTGCCTGGCTTTGGACTTTGGAGTCCTGAATTCAAGCTCTTGTTCAACGTTGAATTAATACCAGGTGGGGTTGACTCAGCCATCTGAGGTTGGCAAAATGAGTACCAGTCTACTGGGGTAATAACCATTTGGGGTAACCTGCATCAGAGTGGTTACCTGTCCAGGACTGTACTCCTTGCCAATGAAACTTCTTTGGCTACCCTACGCACCTTTATGGCACAAAGGAATGGTATTATTATTATTGCAGTATATGTTTATTAAAGAAAGAATGATTTTGATTTTGGCCAGGGCACCAACACACAATGACATTCTCATATGGAAAGATATCATGGAATCTTAAACATCTACGGGTGAACTTGAACACATAGATCATATGGCAACCCTCCACAGCATATTGAATTCAGCAACAGGTGCAGCATAACATATAGTGAGCATACATTCCTACTCCCTACTTTACATGACTACCTTCAGGTTCGTCATCATTACATTCATTTACAAACTATCTGTTGCATTGGCATGAAAAAATTGTGATTTTTTTTTTTTAATTCCAAGAAAAATTTTAACCGTCTTATTGCTGTTACTCATATAATCATCCATCTGTGTGTTTTATCGCAGGACGTACAGGAAAAAATGGTGAAAAGGGGGAACCGGGGCGACCTGGAAAGATCGGCCCTATGGGGGCAAAAGGTGACGCTTCTGGCCTCATATTAATGATCCTTGTTTGAGATAGTCTTGGATCGTTGTTATTAATTTTATAGTTGTAGATTTACACGTCTGTCACCTTGAGAACAAAGCAGTGTACCTGCCAAGCTCATTTTCTCTTTATGCGCATTTAGTGCTCTATCAAGGCCACTTGCTTTGAGACTTTTGATACAATCTATTGGTGTATACTGGAGAGTTTCCCTTCCCTTTTGCCTGCCAAGTTTATGGTTTCTCAAGTGTCAGCATCGCACATTCTGCTTGGACTTCCTTGTGCGTTTCAGGAGACGAGGGCAGAAATGGAGGGCAGGGGCTTCCGGGGGTGAAAGGAGAGCGAGGTGAGAAGCTTGAGAAGGATAACTCCATAAAAATAATGGGTTCACATGTGGTGAAGCATAATATGTCATCAAGGTGAGGAAATTTATTTGTCGATTCAGAAAACTTGGGAGATTGCATCCATGCTCAGATAAACTCTTCACAATGCCATGGCAATTTGCATTTGTCACCAAGTCCAAAGAGCATGCCTGTAATTGTCCTTATTTGCAATCTCTTGGGGAATGTAATCATCATAGTACACCATCATCTACAACTTGTCATTGTGAATGCACCCAAACCCGTAAGATCTTGGAAGTAAAACAGAGTCGAACGCAGTGAGTACTCAGATGGGGTACCAGGCCTCCAAGGAAGGCCGGGTGCTGTAACCTCCATGGAAGGCCAAGTGCTGCAACCTCCATGGAAGGCCGTGTGCTGCAACCTCCATGGAAGGCCGAGTGCTGTAACCTCCATGGAAGGCTGGGTGCTGTAACCTCCATGGAAGGCTGGGTGCCGTCGCCTCCATGGAAGGCCGGGTGCTGTAACCTCCATGGAAGGCCAGGTGCTTTTGCCTCCAAGGAAGGCTGGGTGTTGTCGCCTCCAAGGAAGGCTGGGTGCTATCGCCTCCAAGGAAGGCCGGGTGCTGTAGCCTCCATGGAAGGCCGAGTGCTGTCGCCTCCATGGAAGGCCAGGTGCTTTTTCCTCCATGGAAGGCCGGTTGCTGTAACCTCCATGGAAGGCTGGGTGCTGTAACCTCCATGGAAGGCCAAGTGCTGTAACCTCCATGGAAGGCCAAGTGCTGTAACCTCCATGGAAGGCAAGGTGCTTTTGCCTCCATGGAAGGCTGGGTGCTGTACCCTCCATGGAAGGCTGGGTGCCGTCGCCTCCATGGAAGGCCGGGTGCTGCAACCTCCATGGAAGGCCGTGTGCTGTAACTTCCATGGAAGGCCGGGTGCTGTAACCTCCATGGAAGGCCGAGTGCTGTTACCTCCATGGAAGGCAAGGTGCTTTTGCCTCCATGGAAGGCTGGGTGCTGTAACCTCCATGGAAGGCTGGGTGCTGTAACCTCCATGGAAGGCCAAGTGCTGTAACCTCCATGGAAGGCCAAGTGCTGTAACCTCCATGGAAGGCAAGGTGCTTTTGCCTCCATGGAAGGCTGGGTGCTGTACCCTCCATGGAAGGCTGGGTGCCGTCGCCTCCATGGAAGGCCGGG
Source organism: Eptatretus burgeri (assembly GCF_056783735.1). Classification (NCBI taxonomy): domain Eukaryota; kingdom Metazoa; phylum Chordata; class Myxini; order Myxiniformes; family Myxinidae; genus Eptatretus; species Eptatretus burgeri. The sequence continues at coordinate 57,646,735 of NC_140974.1, forward strand.
TGCCGCAACCTCCATGGAAGGCCGTGTGCTGTAACTTCCATGGAAGGCCGGGTGCTGTAACCTCCATGGAAGGCCGAGTGCTGTTACCTCCATGGAAGGCAAGGTGCTTTTGCCTCCATGGAAGGCTGGGTGCTGTAACCTCCATGGAAGGCTGGGTGCTGTAACCTCCATGGAAGGCAAGGTGCTTTTGCCTCCATGGAAGGCCGGGTGCCATCGCCTCCATGGAAGGCCGGGTGCCGTTGCCTCCATGGAAGGCCGGGTGCCATCGCCTCCATGGAAGGCCGAGTGCTGTCGCCTCCATGGAAGGCCGCATGCTGTAGTCTCCATGGGAGATCAGGTGTTGCATCATAAGGCAGAATAGAATAGCTTATTTGGTAGCGTGCTCACCCTCTGACCTTTCTGGTTGCTGATTTGTTTCCCTGTGGAGTGGATTTAGATTGAAACTGTGGGTAAAACCACAAGCAGGTGTGGCATCTCAAGAAGAATTTTTTCTTTGAATTGAGTTGTAAAGCTGACAATCTGGTGCTTCTGCATTTACCTTAACACTAGAAACATCCGCTCCCAAAGAGAGTGGCCAAGGGGGCAGTGAGAGGGAGGTGTGAGGGGTGGCGGTGACGGTGGGCCATGCAGATGGTGATGGGTTAATATTCTTCTTTTTAATGGTCACAATTAATCCCATGTTCTTGTTGGGTTGGCCGTCGGAAGCTTAGCCCAAGTCTTTCACATACCAGCTGTCCAGGCCTCACGTTCGACTAAGGTTAGAGCATGAATTTGAAACTTGTTCACAGCTCGCCTACTCTTCGGACGGTCCACCAACTTATGCCGGCAGACGGTACTTTGCTTTACCGTCCATCTGAGGGACTCACACATTGATGAATCACCCTGCCTGTGAAACACTGGAATGACAGTTCATAGCTTAGTCGAGATTCAAACCCAGACTGGACAGCGTAGAGACGAGTGTACATTACGAATGGGGTTATGTGTTGAATAAACGTCACAATTGGGTTGTGTGGGTGTCAGGGGCAATATCGCACGCCACACTTCAAGCCATGGCCGGGAGAAATGACATATGAGGCCCCAAGATATGTTATAAACACTCCATGTACTGTCCACAAATTCTTCAAGCCAGAAAGATCGGACAGGCAATGGGATACATCATTCATGTGTAAAGACTCGTTTTAGCACCCTACCTAGAGGCCTAGCACATTGAGATGGCATGGACTCATTAGTTTCGAGGGAACTCCGCAATGCCTCAAGGACGTCGGGTTGTGCTCCATTACCAATCAAATTGTAGAGCACTCACCAAGTGGCTTAAGCAAGCGATTGAAATGGTTCATAAGGAATTGCTGGATTGACAAGTGATAGCAAGCTTCTTGGTAATGGAACATATCCCTGAATTGCTCCAAATTTCTTTCAGTTGCAACTGTTGAAAAAATACTAACAGTAACGACTGTTTCAAAAGGAAATCATTTGTTCAAAAAGAACCTCAAAAAACGGAATTGTTTGAGGTTATCATAATTTTCACTTCCATTTGTTACTGTGCACCACAAAACGCCATGCTGAGCTATTTAAACACCTTAACAAGGAAGTCATCCATGGTGGAAGTCCCCTTTGGGGAGGGTGGCAGATAATCAAATTGAGAGATTTGGTGAGTCGGCTGAAGATGTAGCAGAGACATAATGGGCCAAATGGCCTCTTCCTGTATCTTTAGCTTCCTTGTCGTCTCTCACTGCCTGCTGGAGGTTATTGTTGTTAATTGTTTCAGAGATATCTCTCATAGAATTATCGAACTCCATTTGCTTGAGGATTTCTAACAACTGGTTCTCTCCGTTGATTGGTCAATCCAATTTGACATTGCCATTGGTGTGTTGGGTTAAATGGAGGAAGGATTTACTAACACCACTCGTGCAATGTGGAATCGAACAGTATGCAGACTATCCAGACTCCCTCCATCCATTTGGGGCCATACTCTGTTCAGAGCGTTGTTGCTGCCTAAGCAGTCTCCTGGGCTATTGGGGACAATCCTGGACAGGTCACCACTCTGACACAGGATACCAGCATGCTGGCACTCATTTTGCCAACCTCAGAAGGATGACAGGCAGAGTCAACCCCACCTGGTATTAATTCAACAGCTGAGCAGGATTTGAACTCAGGACCCAAGGATCCCAAGCCCACCACCCGAACCATTAATCCAACACCAGGCGTATCCAGACTGCTGGCATTTTAATGCTTGTTTTTATCTTACTGATGATTTCTGAAGGAAGAAACAGAAGCCTTTGTTGTCTGACCATACATTTTGGCACTTTGGACCAGAATGCATGTCTATTCGTTTAATGAGTTTTGTATGACCATGTACTTCTCTCTATGTGTCACTATCTATTTCTCTATTTCTAGTTCTGCCTATCAATTTCTCTATCTATTAATCAATATACTTCTCTATCAATCAATATATTTCTCTGTTTTTCTATCTTTTTATCAATCGATGTATTTATCAATCTATCTATTTATATCTCTATCTCTCAATCTATTAATCAATCTATTTCTCTATCTATCAATTTATTTCTCTATTTTCGTATCTTTTTATCACTCTTTGTCTTTCTCCATCAGTCTATCTCTATCTCTTTCTATCAATCTGTCTGTTTCTGTATTTATCTTTCAAATTATCTATTTTTCTATTTATCTATCAATCAATCAATTTCTCTATTTATATACAAATCAATTTATTTCTCCATCAATTTCTCTAACAATCTATCTATTTCTTTATCTATTTATTTGACAATCTATTTATTACTCGATTTTTTTTCCATCAATCCATCTATTTCTTGATATATATATATCTCTCTCTCTCTCTCTCTCTCTCTCTCTCTCTCTCTCTCTCTCTCTCTCTCTCTCTCTCTCTCTCTCTCTCTCTCTCTCTCTCTCTCTCTCTCTCTCTCTCTCTCTCTCTCTCTCTCTCTCTCTCTCTCTCTCTATCTATCTATCTATCTATCTATCTATCTATCTATCTATCTATCTATCTATCTATCTATCTATCTATCTATCTATCTATCTATCTATCTATCTATATATATATATATATATATATATATATATATATATATATATATATATATATATATATATATATATATCAATCTATCTATTTCTCTCTCAATTTATTTCTCTCTCCATCGATCTATTTCTCTTTCTTTATCTAGATCTCTATAATCTATTTCTCTATGGCTCTTCTTCATTAATTCTTCATTCATTCTTTGTTCGTCTCTCCTGACTCACTCGCTGGATGTAAATGTTTTATAGACGACTGAGATGGTAATGATATCATATTTATTTTGTTGCAGGGCCCAAATGATCTTTTGCTATCTATTTCTTTCGATCTCTTGATCTTTTCAGGATGAAGACAATAACAGCACAATATGTAAGAATGTGATAACCATTTTGTTGAAGACAGATTAATGCAAGGACCTCCAGTCGAGAGACATTTTGTGAACTTTGTGTGGAGGACGTCCGTTGATGTGGCTGCGTGCAGGCATCCCTTGTGATTGTGATAAGATGCGGAAGGTAGTGGGAGAGCTGGACATTACTGTGGAGAAGTTGAGGGACCAAGTCCATTTTTTGAAGTCAGGTGAGACATAAAAGTGTATTGATGAGAAATGAGGATAAAGTGTTATGAATATAAATATCCTTACTCAGCAGAAAATGTCACCCACATCGAGCTTTCTGTACCACTGCCATGATACGGGTGTAAATTACAACGAAGCACGAAACAATCAAGAAAACGAATGCATTCAAAAAACAGAAAGAGGAGAGGGAATAAAGGTTAAAATTCAAATGGGGACGTATGGCTGAAACAACTTGGCACATATGGTGGTTGAAGATAACGAACCAGGAGAAAAACAGAAAACATCTGAAAATGTCCGTCCGCATCCGCTTTGTATGCAAACTAAACTTGACGATAACGACGGTTAAAATACAAACAATTGTATATTTTATTAATTTGTGTTCACCGCAGTCTCCAAATAAAGGTTTGTTGAAAACTTGATGACAAAGGAAAAAGTTATGACTCGAACGCGCGCGCGCGCGCACACACACACACACACACACACACACACACACACACACACACACACACACACACACACACACACACACACACACACACACGATTGCAAAACCACATCTTCCGCTTTGCGGGGGCCGGCTAGCAAGTGGATCTACCTGGAGAATGGTGGTAAAGTTGCCTTTCCACAGCTTTTCCTCGGTGTGCAGGGACAACAGGATGAGCAGAGAGGTAGATCATAGCTCAACTTTTCATACTTGCCTGCAGGTCCATCAGGTATCTCTCCACCCCCCCTCCCCCACTTCTCAGAAGAAAACAACCATCTATGTGGGCTATCTAACATGATTGGGAGGCATAAAAGTATCATTCCAAATGAAAGTTGCTAGCTACCCCCGAACATCCACCCCCACCTCCCCTCAATCCACCCGAAATGCTGGCCCAATGTTCAAATTTTCAGTGATGGATCACAAACACTGATTCCTAGATGAGGTGCTGTGTATTGTGTTAATGGGGTACTGTGGTAAGGGGTCACTGAAACCTCCATAATATATCATTTAAGAGTCAACTGGAGTGCAGACATTGCGACTGCGTCTCCTCAAGCAGACTCGAGCGCTGGTTGTAAAATCAGGAACCTGTGACATTTGAGGTCAGCTTCCGTCAGAAATTGTTGAAACACTGCCATGGCGTCACTGGAAGGACAATTTTTGACAGACAGGCAGAAAGTTTGAGACTCCAAAATATTGATGTAAACAAACCTCCATCATTACGTAAGAAAAATGTCAGCATTTCAACATTATTTGGCTTATGGAGATGGGTTTCCGACTGTATAGCCATTTAAACGCGTGTGTGGACCATGTTTATGATGATTAAATGATGAGCCAGTCTTGGTATTGTCATTATGATCAGATTAATCGATTTACTATCGTCATAAAAATATATTTTAGTGCTACTAATTATGGGAGTGCTCAAACCTATCCATTTGTTGTCCCAGCTGTTGTGGGGATGATTGAATCGGAGCGAAGGTTGTACCTTCTGGTACGCGAGGAGAAGCGGTTCGCCGAGGCCAAGAAGCACTGCCAGGAGCGTGGCGGTTGGTTGGCGATGCCACACGATGAGGTCTCCAATGAGTTGCTCGCTTCTTACGTGACCCGTGCCGGCCTCACACGCGTCTTTATCGGTCTCTTTGACGAGCGCAAGGAGGGAAAGTTCTCTTACGTAGACGGCTCCTCTCTCGGTGCGTACTCACGCTGGCAACCTGGGGAACCGAACAACATATTGGGCAATGAGAACTGCGTGGAGATGATGAGTTCAGGAGGGTGGAATAATGTAGACTGCTCACAGGGTTTGTACTTTGTGTGCGAGTTCGAAAAACTGGACACGTGGGCAGTGTAACCCGGCTCCAGGTTGTGATTAGATGGGAAAGCGTTTGAGTGGGTCTATAATGTTAAAGTAACTCAAACACCCCCAAAAGTCTCCATGGAGGACATTTCCACCCACGGGCTTGATGGGTCCACTTCCTGTGCCAACGATCGATCGGTACCCAATTCGGTCCTTATAAACTGCTAACAAGATGGCGATCGAATCACTTCCGGTTAAATATCCGTTTTGATTTCTTGGTTACTTCTAATTGATGGCAACATGTTTGGATCTAGTTTAAATGACAAATCGATGACTAATTGAGAAGGTAAAGCAGCAAACTGGGTCGGAGAAACATCTGCGTTATTTAGGAGTTCTTTTAGGGAGAAAGAAAATCGATTTGATGTCAAATTATAATTCTTGGGTTCAAATGAGTCAAATGTATGTTTATTCCTTCTCTCGTTATTCAATTATTTACTATTATGAATGGTCTCGTCACCAAACCCTTCACTAGTACGTGGAACTTTAATTGCATGTTTCTACTGTAATTAATAGGATTAAGCAACATTGTAATTGCTTAATCAGCCACAAAATACTTATTTCTTTTTATTTTAAATCATTTTTATTACACTTCATAAAAGCACAATTATTCTATGATGGCATTCGTGTGGTTTGTTTCTAAAAGTTTACCTCGCACCACGTTCGTACCACATCCATGACATACAGACCTCAAAGCCTCAGATTACATCATTACGGCCTCAGATCCTCATCTGACATCATCATGGCCTCAGATCCTCAGATTCCATCATCATGACCTCAGATACTCAGATTGCATCATCATGTCCTCAGATTACATCATTACGGTCTCAGATCCTCATCTGACATCATCATGGCCTCAGATCCTCAGATTCCATCATCATGGCTTCAGATACTCAGATTCCATCATGATGGCCTCAGATACTCGGATTACATCAACACCAACAAACTTGTTGATTGGCAGGTGATTTCTCATCCAATGGTGTGTGTACGTATGTGTGTGATCATAATATCAGGTTGATTTATCCAACTGAAAAACTAGAATGCTTGAATAAAATGGATGAATTGTTTTAAAAAAAAAATTGGTCAAAATGCACTTTCTTCAGCGAGGTTTCTACATTACCTATAAAATGATGTGAGGGCAAGCCTCGAGTCTGTGGAGCTAGCAGAATGGCTTAGCGGTAACATACTTGCTGTCGAGTCCTGGTTTGATTCCCAACCTCACTATGCATTTGGCGCAACAAGTATCTGGAATTAGTATTTGGTCCAACAACAAATAGTATTTGGTGCAACCAAACCAAATGCAATCGTTGTGGACCTCTCGTCTGCAATGAAGAGCTCTCATGTGGTGGAAGTTGTGTTGTGGAGGAACAACGTTTTTCTACCCACCAGCAAAGAGACCTGGGGGGAATGGCAATTAGTGAATAGTGAATGTAATTATTAATTGATCCCCACCAGGTTTTTGATGTTGTTCCATGACTGACCCTGTTGTGCCTCATAGTCAAGATGGACGTTTTGGTTTATTGGTATGCAAGAAACCTGAAAGGGGAGGGGATGTGTAACTGTGTAAGCCTTAAAAATCAATGAGGCAGAGTTGGGGTGAGACTGAAAATGGAGAGGGTGAAGGGGTGGTATTTTACAAGGGGAGGGACACAGGTCACTTATCCTTTCTGAACAGGGCAGGGATAGAGAGTGACGGAAGCCTGAAAATGAGAGGAGACAAAGAGGGGGTTTGTGAGCTTTAAGGGGTTGATGAGGAGAGAGGGAACTGGGGCACAAAGGAGGAAGAATGAACAAACAATACATTGGTGTACAAATGGGCACATGTGTGAAACGTATCACAAACAGGGTGGGAGGGGCACAAGTGTGGAATCAATCACAATTAGGGTGGGAGGAGTACATGTGTGTTACCAATCACACAGCTGGAGCGTGTTCAGTTACCAAGTTTCTTGTAGAGTGATCACCAAGTGGCTTAAGCACTCAAGCAAGCACTCCAATTGAAACCATTGATAAGGAACAGCTGGCTTGGCAAGCGCTAGTTAGCAAATTATTGGTAACTGAACACACCCCTGGGTTGGATTTTGTCCCACAATTATCCCTTCATCTAGGAATAAATTTATTTCATGTTTGTTTCTAATGTATATGTCCAGAGACAATTATCACTACATATACCTTGTGTACACCGGCATGGTATGTGTGGTGCCATGGATATTTGATTCACATTTGTATTTTGACATGTGGACAATCACCACCGCCTCTCACCCCCCAACCGACTGCACAATCTTCTAGATGCACCTCTGATATTGGTGGTTTATCAATATAATGTAGAAATCATGTTTATCCACAATATGCATAACACACTGTCGAAGAATACTCATTTCCTCTAGTGCATTTGAACCATTTTTTAATACATATGCATATGGAGAACCAGAGGAGATTCAATACCACAAGCAAGTAACACGCTCTTCCTCTGATTCCGCCTTACATGGATTTTTTGAGTTCTTATATCATATGCAGGGGTAAGGGGTAGCGTGCATCAGACGCCCAACTTTTTCGAAAATATTAGAACTCGAAATCGGCGGTATGATTTTTTTCGTTCCGTTTGCAGAATAAATGTTTTTTTTTTTGTAAAATTTCACGAAATTCCAAAATCATCTACCAGGTCCACATCGGCCTGGAATTTTGTTCTAAATCGACTTCCGAGACAAAATGAGAAACTCCCACTCGGGCCCCACTAAAAACCCTATCGATTCATATCCATCAACACCAAATCCTCAAAGACATAAAACGATAAGAAACTACTTATTGGACAAACCGAAGTGGGTTTAATTCACATGGTCAGGCCAAACCGATGCCGACAGTTATCAAGTAACAAGTCAGCATTCAGACGTGGCAACTTTGTTCAGTCTCTGATTTCGACTTTCGCTTCCTAAGATTTGGGAGCCATTTTCTGTCTTGTTCCACGACTTGCAGGACACTGATATTTCTCTTCCATTCTGGCAGATTGCATGAAGTCCGTGCTCAGTTTCACCGCCCTTTCAGCAGCATCGTTTGTCACGTTGAGTGATCTCACTTTACATTTAGATGTCATGAATGAGGTGAGATCATCCCACTTATCCACGTCCTCCAACAGAAAATCGCTGTCAAGATGGAGTCATCTGAACATGAACCACGAGTTCTCGGTTTCAAGGTCAGCAAGTTTTGTTTGGATCTTTATATCGGCTGGAAAGGTAGGTTTTCCAAATCCAGTGCCAAAACGCTCCTTGGGAAAGTTCTGCATCAGATCGTCGTCTGGTTTCAAGTCAATGAGCTTGTCAGCAAGCGCGTGTCGTTCACTGTCAGGGACAAGTTCGCTGAATAAGGCCAACGGCACCATTTCTGTGGTGAGATTCCATGAATGTCGTTTGAAGGTTTCTCTAGCGCTGTCTGAGATTGGCTCACTGATTTTAGCGTACCGTAGTATTGTGGAAATGAGCCCTTAGTGGGTTATTAAATATAGGATTAGCCCAGATCCCCCCTTAAATGCATGTTTAGCCAGGTTGTTTGGTAATCGGACGTTACATGTGTGTCGGGAGGTGTAGCAGGCTGTCCAGTGTTCGTACAGTGGTGGTGTACCGAGAGGCGCCTTGCTTCTTTTTCCTTCCCCCCTTCTAACCAGCCCCCGCCCAGCGCTCTGAGAGTGTCGGTCGGCGAGACGTGTTGGCAGCCCATTGGTGGAGAGCGGCTGCGGACTGGAGGGATGGAACAATGACATATCCCCGGAGGCGTTCCAGAAGAGCGAGCCCCGGGAAGGCAAGAAAGAAACGGCTAGAGTGAGAGGCTGCGACCTGCTGTAAAAGGAACTGGCTGCTTTGTCGGTCTGGGAACGGCTGTGTGGGTCTGCGATCGGCTTCGTGAAAAGGCCCGCCCCAAAAGGCAAGAGGAACTGCATGAGGGGAGTCGGCGATCGACTTTATGAGGTCATCAACAGGTTCATCCGGAGTCCAGTCACGAGCCTCTGACTGTCCTTACTCACTGCACGGCTCGACACATCTTTCATCCCGTTGATCCGCCTGCGGAGCCCAACACCCCGATTTGGCCTAGTCTGGTGAACAGGCCAGGCCTGGATTCGCATACTGGACCTTGGAGAAACCAGCTGGAACCCACCATAGAACTGACTGTCTTGTGCCGTTGACCTTACAGGGGCTGAACACGCCGAGGCTGGTGCGTGAGCGGTGCGACAAAAGGACAACGCCGCCATCTTACCACGTGGCATGCTCGAGCTTGGGCGCTCAAATCCATTGACCGGCTTCTCACGAGCTGCATTCGTGCCTTTGACACTTTCCCCTCGTCCATGAGGAATCACCAACTACTCTGTATCTTGTCTACATGTTGTCTGCATGTCGTCCAGGCCTAAGGTTTATCTCGCTAGGGTTCCCTTTGAAACCCGTATCCGTAGTTCCCGAGTTAAGAGCGGGTTATAGATGAATGATAATGTTCGTGAATGCTTTGCTTGTGTTGTGTTTCCCCGATGTGTCCCCAATAAATCTAGCTGATTCATATGAAAGTTGTCGCTTTGAATATAGTTGTGCCACGCTGAGGAACAATCCGCTCGATTTGTATTTAAAACCGAACGGGCTACGGACTGGCAGACTTCGCTCAGTCTCTGACATACCCAGTCTGTAGCCGGGGTCTATTTCCCCAACTGGTATGGCCCAGGTGTAGGTTGGTATCATGATCCGAGGCACGTGACCCGAGGCCTGTGCCGAACTAGCCGGCGTAAATCACCCCGGAGACGGCGGTGCTGTTAAGTGACGCCGAATCTTCAACATTTGGCTGTCGAGTAGGGTGCGAATCCTGCCACCGTCGAATAATTTACAGTATGTCCTTGTAAAGGGTCAAATCATTCCATGGCGAGTCTGTAGCGCGAGAACAGGTCGTCCACCACTTGAAATAAATCAACGCCACGAACATTACGAATTCGCGTATCTTGGGGACCTGCTTCCGTGTCGTAACCGTACCAAGCGGTAATGTCTCTGTTTGCTGTGCCAGTAATGCCATTTTCAACGAATAGATGACTTTTGCTATTCATCTGGCCTTGTGACGACGGAAATTGAAATCTTCATTCTGGCCCAGATACGTGTGTACAAGCTTGGCAAACTCTTCGTAGTCCTCCCTCTGATACTCTATACTGGAGGCTGCGATGATCAGTTTCAGCTTTCCAGTCCTGGATGAGGACTTGCGCTTCATCATCGTAGGAATCCATATTGAACGTACACAATAACACATCGTTCGTGTGTGGTACAGAGTCAAAATTTGTGAGAAAATCTCTGAAATACAGATACATCAGGGGACTTGGATGACTCGATGTTGAGATCAGAAAAAAACGTGTCCGATTACACTGAACAACAAATTTCAAAAATTTTTTTTACTGGAGATGTGTAAAGTGATTAAGACTAATTTGGGTACGCTGATTTCAAAAATCATAACCGTTTTGCTGTATCACGTCAGGATTTTCAGGAACAGAAATATTCCCATTGCCTAGAAGTCAGGATTTCAATGAAATTTACATATGTCTGTAACATGTCTATTTCGTACAATTGTTGTTAACTTGTGTTATATTTCTTTCTTTCAGATAAAGATGAGTAGGCGTTCCTGTACCAATCATCCTGACAACTTCTGTTATGTCTGTGGTCGGTATACCAAAAAAGATCAACAGCGAAGTATATCGACAGCAGTGAAAATGAAGGCCGCCTACTTTCACTACTTTGGGTGTAAGGTGGGGGACCAAGAACAGAGCTGGGCACCACACATCTGCTGCACAAGCTGTCACACAACCTTGACTCAGTGGTTGGTGGGCAAGCGCGCGAGCATGCCATTTGCGGTGCCCATGATATGGCGTGAGCCGCAGAATCATCATGATTATTGTTATTTCTGCTGCACAAGCATCGCCGGCTTCAACAAGAAGAATAAAGGTCACATCAAGTACGCTGACTGCGTCTCTGCTCGTAAACCTGTGCCTCATGATGACGAGAACCCCGTTCCAACACCTCCAGCTGATCAGAACATAGCTGTAAGCAGTGGTGAAGAGGATGGTGATGATGAACCTTTTGAACCCGACACTCAAGAATCACACCTTCTGAACCAGGGAGACTTAAATGATCTTGTAAGAGATCTCTCGCTGTCAAAGGCGAAGGCAGAGCTGCTTGGATCAAGGCTGCAGCAGTGGAATCTACTTGAACCTAACACCAAGATATCCTTGTTCAGAGCACGTCACAGAGACATGGCTGAGTTCTTTGAGATGGAAGACACGATGACATTCTGCAGTGACATCAACGGTCTGTTGAAAGAACTTGGGTGTGATCACGATCCTGCAGACTGGCGCCTCTTCATCGACTCGGGGAAGAACAGCTTGAAGGCTGTTTTGCTCCACAATGGTAACGAGAAACCATCAGTCCCACTGGCTCACGCGTTCGGCATGATAGAGACCTATGAGACTATGCGGCAGCTGCTTGATTCCATCAAGTACAATGACTTCAACTGGCACATCTGCGGAGACTTGAAAGTGGTGGCGCTGTTGTTCGGGCTGCAGTCAGGCTACACGAAATACATGTGCTTCCTTTGTCTCTGGGATAGCAGAGACGACAAGAATCACTGGACGAAGAAAGATTGGGAAGAGCGAAAAGAGCATGTACCTGGTCGACACAACGTGAAGCATGTCGCCCTTGTCGACCCAGCCAAGGTTTTCCTTCCACCACTCCACATAAAGCTCGGCTTGATGAAAAGTTTTGTACGGGCAATGGATCTGAATGGGCGTGGGTTTTTATACCTCAAGGAAAAGTTTGGCAACACCTTGTCGGAGGCCAAGATCAAGGCTGGTGTCTTTGTTGGACCGCAAATCCGAAAGAATATGAAGGACGAAACTTTTCCGACAACTCTAAACCCCAAAGAGCTGGCAGCGTGGAGGAGCTTCAAAGCTGTGATGGACAACTTCTTGGGGAACGAGCGCGCGGACAACTATGAAGAAATAGTGCAGCAGCTGCTGGTGTCCTTCAGGAAACTTGGCTCCAGGATGTCCCTGAAAATCCATTTCCTACACCAGCACCTGAACTTCTTCCCTGACAACTTGGGAGCAGTCTCGGACGAGCACGGCGAGCGATTCCACCAAGAGATTTCACTCATGGAGACGTGTTACCAAGGGCGGCACAACCCGAACATGATGGGCGATTTCTGCTGGTTCCTGCATCGTGAAACTGACACAGAGCAGCACAAACGCAAAGCCAAATGCCTAAAGCATTTTTAATTACATTCTAGTGGAGTTTTTCTGTAATTTCTATAATTTTGAAGCATTCATGATGAAATAAATGAATAAATGAATTTTTGTAAATTTCATTGAAATCCTGACTTCTAGGCAATGGGAATATTTCTGTTACTGAAAATCCTGACGTGATACAGCAAAACGGTTATGATTTTTGAAATCAGCGTACCCAAATTAGTCTAAATCACTTTACACATCTCCAGTAAAAAAAATTTTGTTGTTCAGTGTTATGAGCTCGCCTACATGGTGTTGACAGGCGGACCACAACAGCGCTCTTCCTAGGTCGTTCTGGATGGCGATGCATGCAGCACTAACGTGACCAGTGTTACTTGATGTGGTGTCAATCACCATATTCACAATATTTTCAGTGCAGTTCCAGGAACTCACCAATTCCATAGTCTGCTCAGTGATAATCTCACCAGCACGTCGGTCACTTCCCGTTGGATAATGGGGAGTGCCCAGTAATTTCACATCTGTGGAATCGCCAACAAGAACTGCCATTTGTTCCTCAGTCACGTATTGATTTGTCAGTGACTTCATTTTCTTTGAGTCCCAGTGAAGCGATGCTACCTTGGGTGGCATCCACAACTCCTTCACCGATTTACCAATCTTCCCTCCAATTGATCTTCTGGCTCTATCTGTACGAGAATACGACCTACAAACTTTGGACGAGTCCCCCTCCACATTCCTCAATCACAGCTGCTGTGAAAGATGCTTGCTGTGTTGGAGTCATGTTCATTCGCGTAGCTAATGATACCAAATGCGGAGATTTGAGAATGTCGTGTGGAATGAATACCGACGTCCCAGGGCGGGATGTTCTATGGTGGCTCCGTTTGGGCGTGAGTGAATCAGATGTGGTGTGCTCAGTGCTGTTGTCTTCTGCTCCCTCACTAGCACTAGTACAAGAAGTGCCACTTCATCAAAAATCACGCACCTGTCCAATTAATCATTTAGCAAATAAAATGGGCGTTATTTTTTAATGGTGTCATTACACGATTTTCAATAATATAATTCTTACACTGTGATCTAGTTAACATTCATTTCTCTAACGCCTTCTGCGCTCGGCATTATTCTGTTATCTTTTCTATGGCTTTCCACAAAATATGGAGGCATTTTACTTAAATTACAGTTATGCCAGTACCAGCTCCTAATCGGTGAGAGCAATACAATCACAATACCTGGTACAATTCCTAATTCCATTAATTTATTTCATAATTGATGTTTGGTCGAGCCATTCTTTCTATTTCTGCATTATGGTTCATATAAATACCAATCTGATTTTGCTCATATATTGCTTTTCCCTTTAAAGTTAGTGTATGATTCTTAATGTATAATATTGACCAATCTGTGTTAGAGTGGTGGGCTTGGGATAATAGATTAATCCATGTCACGTTGTCCATAGGTACAGTGAATGACAATACATCAATCGAGCATTTCAAGCCACCAATAACCAGCGGCATACCTTATTGTGATATAAGCAATCATTTACATGTGTTCTAAGTTACTGGTTTTAATGGCGTGGACTGTAATTACTCCGTAAATTTCGATCCCTTGAAGAAGAAGTTAGAAGAAAACAAATTTGGAGAATTCTCTGTCACTTGAAGACCCCAATGCATTTAAATTAGGATTGCGAGACTTGTATGATAAAGGTTTCTCAATTTGTAATTCCATTACAAAACTTGGTATTAAACTGAGCGTCGGATGACAAACGGGTTGCCAAAAATCGATCAAGCACAAACGAGGTTGTATACATTTTTTTTTTCTCTCATAAACCTTCAACTGATAACGAATCCAAATTCAAACAATTTCAAAACAAACTTAATCTGTTGACGAGATAAGCAAAACAAAATCATCGCAAAGAAAAACCTCTCGATAAAACTCAAATACCAAAGGAACCTAGTCTCCAATCAACCCATTAATTATAACCAAAAGAAACATGAAGGTTCGAATGCCATAATGAATTCTAATGGAGAATACCATAATTTTTGATGAGCTGAGTCTGAAAGTAATTGATTCAGTTTCCGTAGTTACCAACACTTCCCCACGTTTATGTATCTGACAACCAATCTGGTAAACAGGTGTGTGAAAATCACTTTTCTGATTAATATCACATACAAACATTATCATGTGTTCATCACAACAACACAGGTCAAAGCACACTGGTGTGCTTTTGCGAGGTTTCACATTATTATATTGATTAACAAGAGTAATTAAACAAGAAATTCTATCATTGGAGTCACAGGGTGGCCACCCAGGAGTCTTTCTTGGGACTGCCAGCTCTGCGAACTCCCCCCATGGTGACGAGGATCCTGACGTTCCAGCAGTGTGATTTGTCGAGCTGCAGAACTTGACATTGCTCCCGGACCACTCTGGTTGCAGGGTGTTCGTTTGGGAAAAAGAACTTTGACAACATTGTTAAAAAGTACGAAATATCTCCAAACAGTTTAAACAATACCAAATGCTAACATTGTTTAATTAATTGCCAACCTTTCTCATTTACATAACTATTCTCTCCAACCAGATTTATGGTCTATCAGTGTGACAGTAAGACAAAATTGTAGTCCAATTAAACTTGATTCCTGACAAATATAGGCCCACGTAACAAAATGCATAAAAAGAAAGATGTTTTTTGCTTTCTGTGTGAGTAGGTTGACCTTGGCTTGGCTTCAAGCCCCTAGAATGTTGCTGTGATAAACATTCGGAGGCTGTTGGTCCGAGAAGCACCAGCTCCACCCGTTAAAAGCATTCTTATTTTGCTAAGTGTGTAGCTAGCAGCAATTCCATAATTCTCACCTGAGTTAACATTTTTTTCATTCATTTTATGCAAGGAATTTTGCCTG
Source organism: Eptatretus burgeri (assembly GCF_056783735.1). Taxonomy (NCBI): domain Eukaryota; kingdom Metazoa; phylum Chordata; class Myxini; order Myxiniformes; family Myxinidae; genus Eptatretus; species Eptatretus burgeri. The sequence continues at coordinate 57,662,321 of NC_140974.1, forward strand.
CTTGAGCCGATCAAAGGGTTACACTGGGTGGTTTGCCATTGCCTTCCCAGAAGTAGTTTGGGCAGGAATTTGTCTTTAACATAAACATCAACTAATGTCATCCATCAACTAATGAAGACAGCATGCCCAGTTTAACGTCCATCTGAGGGATCACGCACACATTAGTGAATTCGCCCTACCTGCTAAACACCAGGATGACAGTTTATAACTGGGTTTAATAAAATGTTTAAAGCAGCTATGTGGAATTCCTTGTGGAGGGCAGACGACTGAAGGAAAATGAACATTTGGGGCCGGGTGGAATTACTCCCCCTCCCCCCTTTGGACCCGCCTATGAATTGAATGGGGGTTTCAGTTCCCATAAATCTCTTCCAGCAGTACGAACAGCTGCTTGTAAAATAAGAACATTGTAAATTCTTAAACACAGATTGCAAGGAGGCTAGTATTCATACAAATTAAGACCTCAGCTTGCTTCAATGTCTATCCGAGTCACGGCACAAATATTTATGTTCTTACCTGCCTCCAAAACACAGAGATTCCAGGCTATAGTTCGAACACAGACTCAATGGAGAGTGTTGGCCTGTGCAGGGAAATAAGCCATGACCTTAGCGTTTATCAGCACCAAGCCAAATTGGCCCCAAGACATGTTACCCCAAGACTATAATGTAAGCAATTAGTATTATTATTATAACAGGTATTCAAATGATGCTCCGAGGAGACCATGCATTTATTATGTATGCAACGTACAGTGTTCAAAGCCAAAATAGCACACAAAGTTATCAAACAGTGAGAAAGCCCGAGCTTTGATCCATTTTGACTCCCACACCCTAACGATAACATGAGTGGGGATTCTCACACGCTACACACACTCACCATCCACCCCTCCCCACAAACATTCCATTCGTTCATCATTTGGAGCAATGCACCGTATCTGAGGGATAATTTAAGTATCGATCACGGTATATGTATCCATGTTCAAACAGCAAACAGAAGGGATCAACAACATACACAACAAACATCATGAGCCAGCCACCAAACCATGAACAGAAAAGTTCAAACACAGGCTGCGTCAACTCTCTGCCTGGAGTTTACATTCAATTGATTCATTCCAAGCACAACTTCGGCCGTTTATGTGGGTAATCTGTCCGCAAACTGTCTTGCTGAGGTACTTAATTATTTTAGTTTATTTCATGAATGTCCATTTGTCTTCACGCGTTAGTTGTTGCAACATCTTTTCTAACAAGACATTCTCATTAATAAAGGTAGGATTGTGACATCGTCCAGTAATGTTCAGTTCCTTATCGAGCCCACAATCACTTCTAATTCAGATGTTGACCAAAATCAAATTCACGTGCACTATCTGGTCTTAAAACGCTTCTCAATGGCATTTGCCTTGCACTCCAAAGAGACCGCACCATAATGCTATGGCTCTGTCTTTCAATACAAGACATAAACCCAATATTTTCTTTACACGCTGAAGTTACAATGGAGTGTGAGGAAAATACCTCTCACACTGCGCAACCATCCATCCATATATTATTTACGCAAATTTGTGGGGACAAGGACGAACAATCCCCATCATTCAAATTCCACCAATATTACGTGACTCTTCCATGGATACAATACAATATACTACACAAATTTGCTTTTGAAAGACTAACGGCACAGCTTGAATATGTGGCACTCTCGGCGCGGCTTGAATGTTAACTCGGTTTATCAAAAAGTTGGTTTAAAACCAACCCTCCCTTCGGACACCCACACAGTCTCCATGCCCAGTTTAGTTGCGTATGTATTATGTTGACGTTTTCACAATTCAATTTCAACAATTTTATGGGCTTTTTAACCTGGTGTCATCGCATCATCAACCTCAGCATAGCCAGCATAACCATGGTGACCAAACACCTTCTGACTTGTGGTTCACATGCAACATTCTCAATACACTCTGCTGGTTTAAAAACAAAATCAGCTGCATGACGTTCCGCAACCCACAGCCATCATACACGCAGCTGGAATGTTACCCCTCCTTTTATCTACGTAACCCACAAAGACCGGCAGAGCTGATTGCTCCCTCATGAGCACCGGGTCAAGGCCATTCGCTATAGTCCCGAATGGAGGGTCAACTCTGCCTCGAAGCTATCTTGCCTGGGTTCGATTCCTGACCCTGGATTTGACATGCAGGCAAATATAGTTCATAGCTGAGCTCTCTCTCTCTATCGAGTGCAGTCTGTGGCTGCTGGTTGCATCATTGGTTGGGATGTGTCTATGCCGCTGATGCAGTGTCCCCCTTACCAGTACGCCGGTACTCATTTTGCCGACCTCGGAAGGATGACAGGCTGAGTCAACCTCCTGGTGTATATTAATTCAGCGGCCAACGGGGCTTGAACTCAGGACCCTAGGATCCCTAGCCGCCACCCTAACCACTAATCCAACACCAGGCTATAGCTGAGCTGAGATTAAATGTATGTTCCATTATTTCATTTTTATAAACCTGTCAATGCTGTTCCTATAACAGGCCATTATATTTAATAAGTTTGTAATTTACTCGCACTCTCTGGCCTTATCACGTTTGCTCAAACATGAGAATCTGTGCGAACATATGGGAATCACAATCAACTGTCAAAACCAAACGAGCAACCAAAGATACAACGAGCCGACACTACCAACATATATACATCGATATAATAATGGGCTTTGTTACCCTTTTTGATCTTATTTTTTGATGTTTTTGTTACCCATTGGCAAATGTTATGCTCAAAGAATTGTCATCCTATCTTGGTCTCGTGTGAACTCGAGATCAACAGAAAAGATCGAGCAATATCTCTAGCTTCAACATTTTATGTCTTTGAATCTTATTTTCCTTTAACATCAAACCAGTTTTTATTTATTTATTTAATATATATTTTATACAGTTGCTCATGGAGGTTAGCCTGTGCAGATACATCCTAAATTCCTTACATTCCACCCGCAGGGCATTCCCGCCTTCTCAGTTGCATTTATTCCAGTGAAATTCACTGGAGCGGCACATGGTTAATTATAACACTGCCTTTGCATTTATGATGTTATTATTATCTTGCCAAAACAAAGTTTTTGCAAGATCTGTTACTTGGTAAGTTTTTATATTTTTTATTTTTTGTCTGTAATCATTGGATTTTTCACCTTTGTATCACTCTGTAGAGCACAATTCTCATCGGAAACTCTTGTGGGTACACATATCGTAGTATTATTACAATACCCTTCAGCACACATAAAGGTCAAGGTCAAGGTCAAAAGTCAAGGTCACTTTGCGGTAAATCATGGAGGTCGATGAAACCCTTATTTTTTGAGTAATTTTAATCGAATCATCTCCAAACTTTATGGGAATGTTTATGGTCTGGCGCTCAGCTGATTAGTTTTTGGTGGCGATTGACCTTGACCTTCATGGTTAGCACCTGAGGTCAAACATATTTGACCCCAAGGTCAAATTTTCAAGTTTTAGGAACCATATTGTGTAATACCTCAAATTGAACACCTCGATGAGTGCTTTCTGGATATGTCAAGCTTGAGACATTATGATGTCATTTGGTGACGTTATGAGCATATTTTTCATGGTTACTCTGCAGAACGATTCTCATCAGAATCTCTCGGAGGCAGATATTCCTCAAGGAGTCGCTCCTGGTGGATAGCAGCTCTGTTCACCTCAGTGTGACCTTGAAGAAGTCACACATGGTCACCTTTTGGCAAGATACGGGTCACCCTGCAGGTGACATGGGTTTATTTATTTTATTTTTTTTGTTTGTTTGTCTGTAATCACGTATAAAAAATTCTGCAGAGCACAGTTATCATCGGAAATTTTTGTAACTTCGCATATCAGAGGCCTATAGAGGTCCCTTACAGTGCACAAAATTTTGAAGGTTAAGGTCAAAGGTCAAGGTCACTTTGTCGCAAATCAGGGGAGTCAACGAAACCCTTATTTTTTGAGTAATTTTGATCGGATCGTCTTCAAACTTTATGGGAATGTTTATGGTCTGGCGCTCAGCTGATTAGTTTTTGGTGGCGATTGACCTTGACCTTCATGGTTAGCACCTGAGGTCAAACATATTTGACCCCAAGGTCAAATTTTCAAGTTTTAGGAACCATATCGTGTAGTACCTCAAATTGAACACCTCGATGAGTGCTTTCTGGATATGTCAAGCTTGAGACATTATGACGTCATTTGGTGACGTTATGAGACAAACGCATATTTTTCATGGTTACTCTGCAGAACGATTCTCATCGGAATCTCTCAGAGGCAGATATTCCTCAAGGAGTCGCTCCTGGTGGATAGCAGCTCTGTTCACCTCAGTGTGACCTTAAAGAAGTCACATGTGGTCACCTTTTAGCAAGATACAGGTCACCCTGCGGGTGACATTGGTTTATTATATTATTATTATTTTGTGACAAAACAATCCTCCAAACCAAACTTTAATTATATTATCGAGCAATACGATCTTACAATAGGTACTTACCAAATCCATCTATTCCTTCACTGCATTTAGCATGACGATCCCACACCGGAGCAAATTTGACACATCCATTACGAGTTGCCTGGGGGGTGGAGGGGTTTCCTCAAAACCAATTACTTTTTCATCAGTTATCTGAGGGTACACTTTAGCTTGCGGCGGGGCCGATTCCTTTGCCATTTTAAGGCGCATCTGAGTCGTTACATTTTAAATTTATCCTGTACTTCTTTGAAGCTACGTTTTTAGCCTACCAATTTGAACTTCTCCTCCCGATCCTTGCATTCCGAGTTCCACATCATAAATGCCTTCCAATTGATCTCCTTAGCCGTTCTCCCTCTTTTCTCCCTTTGTTGCAATTCTCTTAAAAAATTCTCAATCCGACTCTTTTCAAAGGTACCCCATTTCTGGGAACCCCTTTTTATCCCCCTCTGTCCACTTAGACCACTTGTCACCATCACATATTGATTCTGTCCCATAATTTTCAAGTATGTACCAAATCGATGTACCCTTTGCAGGTAGACTTTCCTGAGTCACTTTCCTAAGGCGGTTACTCATTCTCACAAACTTAATGCAAGAATTTCAAACAAGACCGCACTTCGTACAGTATGCAACTCAATGCAATTCAATGCAAATATAACTATACAAATATCAAACAAGACCACACTTAGTGCAGTAATAAAAAGATGCTTGGCACAACAAAACTTCATTATAGACATAAACAGAGACATTTTAAGGACATTACCAATAAACAGACTAAGAAGAAAACTCCAAAGCTTTTCGTTGTGCTCTCATCAGATAAAATTCACACAAAGTGAATGAGGTAAGGAAGAAGAACAGTCTAATAGACACATATCAATAAAGCTATATCATCAGGAGGTTTATGCATACATTTCCCACTGCTATAGATGAACGGAAGACGGGTCCTGAAAAGTGCGCGATCTACATCAAGATTCCTTGGAAAGGGAAAATATCGCAAAGATATGAGGAACAAATCAAAAGATGCGTCTCAAACACGTATCTGTCTGTTTGTCCAAGAGTGATTTTCACTTCTAGACATCAGATTCCTGCAGTTAAAAACATTTTTTTAAACTTAAAAAAACTTTTAAAAAGTTGAAAAAAAGAAAAAAGCAGTCCTGCTTGCCTCAAAACTTAGAAATATTATTTATGAATTCAAGTGCCGGTGTGATGCTCGGTATGTAGGCAGAACTACCCAGACTCTAACTGACAGAATCAAACAGCACGTCCCTTTGTCCATCAGGAAAAACACTATTGGCACACAAATTGAGCCAGTACGTGCTGGTAGGAAGACCCCAGCATCAATCCCAACGTCGTGTGTATATCTGCTATTGGACGGCATTTGATTGAGAATTTAAACTGAGCTGAACAGTATAATGTGGATGCATTCAAGATACTGAGTAGAGGACGAAGTATAACACATCTCCGAATACTAGAATTGACATTTCTCTTTTCCATGGACCCGATGTTACGTCAGCAAAAAGACTTTGTCCACTCACTTTGCTTATTTGTGCAAAGAAGAGGTACACAAACTCGTCTCACGATCACAGATGTTAACGAAGAGGATTCTGCAACAGCCTTAGGGGCTCCCCCTCAGACTCTGCAACCTCCAATTGGAGAGCTCAATACTGAACAGACTCCTCCCACCGAGACCATTGGGACGCGATGACGCATCAGTAGAGATCATCCAAGCAGAATTGACTTTGTTGATAGGTGTCCATTAGAATGTTCTTCTTCCTTACCTCATTCACTTTGTGCGAATTTCACCTGATGAGAGCACAACAAAAAGCTTTGTGGTTTTCTTTTTAGTCTGTTTTATGGAAATGTCCTTCAAATGTCTCTGTTTACGTCTATGTTAGTACACTTTGAAAATCAATGCAATTCAATGCCAATGCAACTATACAAATACAAACAAGATACAAATATAACCGTACAAGAGCTCAACACAAAACAATACACAGTTTTTATTCAATCCCAACTTCAACCCCTAGCTGGAAGCACACAAATCCAATTCCAACTCCTCATTGGAAACACCAAATCAATTCAGGCGTACACCGAGACAGTGCCGACGTACACACACACAATGGACCTTTTCGTCTGATAAGGACACAGGACTCCAACCCTTTTAAACAGTATTTATCTCTTGTGAGAAAGGATTTTAACCTACTCAAAAAAGAAAGGACTTTAACCTACTTAATAAATGGCTCAAATTTTTTTAGTTCGGAGCACATTAACCCTTTGGACAAGAGATGACGCGCACAGTGAGCTGACAGCATGCACCTATCCTCAGGGATTTCAAAAGACCTATCCTCACCTCTGATCTCTGAGCTCGTGCTTACCACCCGCTCAATCGGCAACCACATTCCTCTGGGTCTTAGTGCTCCTGCCCTGACTCGCCAAATTATCAAAGAATACTCAATTCCTCTTGTACATTTGAACCATTTAATACATATGCCTATGGAGAACCAGAGGAGATTCAATAACACAAGCAAGCAACACGCTCTTCCTCTGATTCTGCCTTACATGGATTTTTTGAGTTCTTATATTATACACAGGGGTAAGGTTGGGGGGGGGGGTTATATCATGAGACAATGTCTGGTCATCCTCGAGACAGAATGGCGCCAAGACTGTACCCCTTTGGGTGCTGGAACATATCACACATGGCCCCTTGGTAGTGATTATCCGGAGGTCAGGAGGTCAGCCTGAATTCAAAGGGTTCGGAACGGTTTACAATCTGAAGTTGATGAGAGTGCGAAGATACATCTGCACATTACCTAAACACACATTCCATTGAAGCCAGACTGGAGCTTCCAGCCAGACTTTCAGAGACCAATATAATGGTTTACATTTGAGAATCCCTTAACTAAATAAAACACGTTTGAGTACATTGCCTTTAAATACATGTTGTATTTGAATACATTCCCCATGAAAGTGTTTTTACAATACATTGTGCTACATCCTAACAACATTTACTTTTTGAAGTTAATTATTAATCAAGTTTAATTGGCAACATTTTATCTTTTTCTCACCCTTAAACCCATTATGCTAATTCTGTACAAATTTGCATCCACAACACTTCATATTTAAATAGTTAAATCACTTGTACCAACTATAGCAGCACATGGGAGAGTGTATACCTCCACCAGGCTGAAAAGTTTACATTTTGTATCCCACTGAGAGGCCAGATCAGGATCTGGACCACAACCAAAATTGAATTGGCTTGTTCTTATCATCTACCCAGCTCATCCACCAAGTTTTGTCATAACTCGTCCACAACTTTTTGAGATATCGTGCTATATATCGTTTTCGCCCCATCTCTCAGTGGTGAAGAATAACCTCAAAAATTATCGGATCCAGATGCGAATCTTCACCAAGATCAAAGCAATCCTTCCTTGTTACATGTCCAACCTACCCAAATTATTTTTCGCCAAGTAACAAGAAAGATGTCATGCAGAGCATGATATTTGTGAAATGCCTAAAGCAAGTTTAACCATAAAAGTAATTGGTGGTTGAATTGAGTGACCTCATTTGCAAATCCTCTTCAAATTTCAAGTCAATTGGATGAAAAGTCATATTTTTAGATATTCCATATAAATTTCTGACCTTTGGCCTATGACCTTTTGGCAGATGTTTTCCTCAAAAATAATGGGTGGTTGAATTCAGTGACATGATATACAAACATGTTCAAATTTCAAGTCAATCTGATAAAAAATTGAGGATTTTTAAAACTGCACCAATGTTGTAATTGACCTTTGACCTATGTTGACCATTTGACATTTAGACTTCAAAAATATTTGGTGGTTGAATTCAGTGACCTGATATGCAAATCGCCTTCAAAATTTCAACTCTATGAGATGAAAATTGATGATTTTAGAAATCTGACAAAGTTGTCCTTTGGCTTGTGTTGACCTTTTGACTTAAAAAAACAAATCAATAGGCTTTGAGCTTATGACCAATTATCCCAGTTGGTGATGTTTCGTGAAGGTCGTTTTAAAATTGTGACCTGCAGGCGATTGACACACAAACAGACAAACAGAATAATGCACATGGCCAACACACATTCTTGAAAAATCTTCGATTTTCGCAAGTAGCAAACAGACAAACAAACAAGAAGAAGACGTCGTGCAGAGCACGACACTTGCAAAATGCATGAAACAAATTTGACCTCAAAAATAGTTGGAGGTTGAATTCAACAACCAAATATGCAAATCCTCTTGAAATTTCAAGTCAATTGGATGAAAATTGACAATTTTAGAAATCCGGCTGATGTTGACCTTTTGGTCCATGTTGACCTCAAAAATAATTGGCTGGTGAATTCAGTGACCTGAAATTTCAAGTCAATCGGATGAAAATTGACAATTTTAGAAATCCGGCCTATGTTGACCTTTTGGTCCATGTTGATCTCAAAAATAATTGGTGGTTGAATTCAGTGACCTGAAATATAAACCATCTTCAACTTTCAAGTCAATCAGATGACAATTGAGGATTTTAGAAATCCGGCCGATGTTGACCTTTTGGCCGAGGTTGATCTCAAAAATAATTGGCTGGTTGAATTCAGTGACCTGAAATTTCAAGTCAATCGGATGAAAATTGACAATTTTAGAAATCCGGCCTATGTTGACCTTTTGGTCCATGTTGATCTCAAAAATAATTGGTGGTTGAATTCAGTGACCTGAAATATAAACCATCTTCAACTTTCAAGTCAATCGGATGACAATTAAGGATTTTAGAAATACGGCCGATGTTGACCTTTGGCCGATGTTGGCCTACGTTGACCTTTTGACCTCAAAAACAATAGGCTTCTTCCTTATGAGAAACTCTACCATGTGGTGAACTTTCGTGAAGATCGATTTAAAATTGTGACCTGTAGGTGACAAACAGACAGACAGACAGACAGAATAACAAAATTGATTGACCAATATATTTGAAAAAAATCTTTGATTTTGCAACAAACAAACAAACAAACTTACGTGCCGTGACGCGCAAGTCACGTGTTTAATTATGAACAATTTTACCAGGATGTTCTTGATATGTCATAAATTATCTGTAGATGTTTCCATGATGATTTATGTCTGTTTCCGAGTTATACCCAACTACCAACTACAATATGATAACAGCACTACACATACATGTACGCACATGGGACTTACAACTTACCTGCACAGAAAGCACCCCGAAGTCGGTTTCCATCTCAAATGAACAACTTTATTTTCCCAATTTTGTTTCCTTCCGGCATCTGCAGGGATTCTATCTGTACAATCTGAAACCCTTCTCTGATCATTGGTGCTTCCAATCACACAGCATCCTAACATTTATAAAAAGAACGAAGAGCTATAAACGACCCAATATCAAATTTTGAGTTTTTTGTTTGTTTGTTTTTGTTTTAATTGTTTTTGTTTTAACCCCTGTGACCTGAAGCCCCCAATCCCTGGGGTACGAATCCGGGGGTCAAATCCAAGAAACGTGTTTAATTATAAACAATTTCATGTCCCCCGGTGTTGATTGCTTGAACAAAGTTTCATTTCTAAATGTTTCAAAAGTTCCCGTAATTGCATGTTGGGGGATCTGACCTTTTGACCCCGCCTTGGGGGGGGGGGGGGTCAACATGATACTGCGAGTAGCGAGTTATCGTGTGGAGCCCGCGGCTGCTGGTTGTGTCATTTTCTGGGGGCACGGCTGTGCCCCTGATGCAGTGCCCTCTAATGCCAGTACACTGGTACTCATTAATGTCTGGTGTTGGCTTCACGGTTGGAGTAGTGGGCTTGGGATCCCAGGATCCTGAGTTCAAATCCTGCTTGGCTGTGGAATTAATACCGGGTGGGGTTGACTCTGCCCGTCATCCTTCTGAGGTTGGCAAAATGAGTTCCAGCTCGCTGGTATCCTGTGTTGGAATGGTGACCTGTCTAGGATCGTGCCCAATACCCAAAGAGATGCTTAGGCAGCACCAATGCTCTGCCCAATCGATGAATGTGACTCATTTTGCGGACCTTGAAAGGATGAACTGGCGAAGTCAACCCTGCCTGGTGTTAATTCAATGGAAAGCAGGGGGTTGAACTCAAGACCCTAAATTCTTAAGTCAGCCCTCTTAACCATTCAGGCAACACCAGGCTTCATGAACCTTCTTGCCATGTAGTGATCATAACTACCAAGTTTGGTGAATTTCTGTCCAATCGTTCAGGAGACGGACGGACATGTTGGGGTTGGGGATAATGATGAGCTATTATTTATTGTGTGCTCATTCAAAGAGCTATCATGGAAACAAAATGGCGTCCATGACCCACGTGACCATAAATCTTTGGGACGCGTCAGGTCGTTACTCCTCAAAAAAGGGATTCTCCATTCGTGGATAAAGTGGTTTGTGGAGGGGTTGGGGTTCGTGGATAAAGTGTTGGGGAGAGGGGTTGGTGGGGGGGGGGTCGTGGATAAAGTGGTTTGTGGAGGGGTTGGTTGGGAGGGGGTTCGTGGATAAAGTGTTGGGGAGAGGGGTTGTGGGGTTCGTGACTAAAGTCGTTTGTGGAGGGGTTGGTGGGGGGGGGGGTTCGTGGATAAAGTGGTTGGTGGGGGGTTCGTGGATAAAGTGGTTGGTGGGGGGGTTCGTTTATAAAGTGGTTTGTGGAGGGGTTGGGGTTCGTGGTTAAAGTGGTTCATGGATAAAGTGGTTTTGGGGGGGGTTCGTGGATAAAGTGGTTTGTGGAGGGGTTGGTTTGGGGGGTTCGTGGATAAAGTGGTTCGTGGATAAAGTGGTTTGGGGGGGGGTTCGTGGATAAAGTGGTTCGTGGATAAAGTGGTTTGGGGGGGGGGTTCGTGGATAAAGTGGTTCGTGGATAAAGTGGTTTGGGGGCGGGGGGTTCGTCGATAAAGTGGTTTGTGGATATAGTGGTTTGGGGGGTTCATGGATAAAGTGGTTCGTGGATAAAGTGGTTTGGGGGGAGTTCGTGGATAAAGTGGTTTGGGGGGGTTCGTGGATAAAGTGGTTTGGGGTTGGGGTTCGTGGATAAAGTGGTTTGTGGAGGGGTTGGGGTTCGTGGATAAAGTGGTTCGTGGATAAAGTGGTTTGTGGAGGGGTGGGGGAGGGGTTGGTTGGGGGGTTCGTGGATAATGTGGTTTGTGGAGGGGTTGGTTGGGAGGGGGTGGTTCGTGGATAAAGTGTTGGGGAGAGGGGTTGGGGGGTTCGTGGCTAAAGTGGTTTGTGGAGGGGTTGGTGGGTGCGGGGGGAGGGTTCGTGGATAAAGTGGTTCGTGGATAAAGTGGTTTGTGGAGGGGTTGGTTTGGGGGGTTCGTGGATAAAGTGTTGGGGAGAGGGGTTGGTGGGGGGGGTCGTGGATAAAGTGGTTTGTGGAGGGGTTGGTTGGGAGGGGGGTTCGTGGATAAAGTGTTGGGGAGAGGGGTTGGGGGTTCGTGACTAAAGTCGTTTGTGGAGGGGTTGGTGGGGGGTTCGTGGATAAAGTGGTTGGTGGGGGGGTTCGTTTACAAAGTGGTTTGTGGAGGGGTTGGGGTTCGTGGATAAAGTGGTTCATGGATAAAGTGGTTTTGGGGGGGGGGGTTCGTGGATAAAGTGGTTTGTGGAGGGGTTGGTTTGGGGGGGGGGGTTCGTGGATAAAGTGGTTTGGGGGGGGGTTCGTGGATAAAGTGGTTCGTGGATAAAGTGGTTTGGGGGGGGTTCGTCGATAAAGTGGTTTGTGGATATAGTGGTTTGGGGGGGGTTGGTTTGGGGGGGGGGTTCGTGGATAAAGTGGTTTGGGGAGGGGGTTCGTGGATAAAGTGGTTTGTGGAGGGGTTCCTGGATAAAGGGAACAATTACCGGGATATGAATGCACTGATCCCTCGGTTTTACTATCTTCGGTTCCATCCATGCCCTGAATGTCATGGAGCAGGAATAAAAACAGGATCAGAGCCAGAATGATTCATAAACAATGAAGAACGAGCTTTGTGGTGAAGGCTCACGTCGATCTGCGTGGGCGGACAGGTCGAACCGTCGAACCGTGGATCAAATCAAGACGATGTCGGTTGACGTGGACGAACCGCCGTGGAAAGGCGAATCTGATGTTTCGGCCGTGAGCCCATCGTCACCAATCGTCGGATACTTCTCCTTGCTTCCCACAACGATCCGTTTCCCTCAAGTAACGTCTTGTTGATTCCATGCATCGAAGGGGGCGTGGTCATCCACGTCACGGTTCCAGACCTGTCGGTGACGTCACAGTGAGGAAGAATCGACCGGATCGTGATGTTCCGTGAGGACGGAGGGAGCGACGCGCGCGATGGAAACGAGGAATCGAGCGATGAGAAAACGGCCTTCCTCCCTTCACGTCGTTCCGTGCACAGTGAGGGCCGCTCGGGGATGCGTGCGGGGTGTGGGTGTGGGTGTGGGGGGCTGCTGTAGACCTGGGGGGTCCACGGGGGGTACAGGGTGCGCGATCCTGCACATCGGACCCGTTTCATGGGTCATTGATTCCTCCTTCGGGTCTCTGGTTCGGACCTTGTTCGCCTCGTCGGTCTCGGTGATCGTTTAAATCTGTTCTCATTATTTACCTCACGGTGATCGAAACCTCTTACCTGTCGCTGTGTCGTCGGTTTCGTTGAAATGACCGTCGTCGTTTTCCGAACACCTTTCAATCCTGTGATCCTCAGCATCTCGGATCTAATGAGTTATCCTGAATGGTTCATCCTCTTTGGTCCAAGTCGTGCCTCAACTACCGCACTTGACGAGGTTTGGCTTTCATTTCCTCTCCTGCTCGTTTAATACGCCCCCCCGCCCCCCTCCCCTCCCCGCAGGGCAGGTATCCAGGTAAGCCACGACATGTGTACCGCTCCCTCCAAAAGGGGATGGAGTCAAAAATTCGTCCATTTTTTTGCGTATGTAAAATGTAGAGAGACAGAGACACAGACAGACAGACATCTCCTCGGCTGCAGGATCTTGATCACCTGAGAGCTGTCTTGTCAGGTCTTCATTGCTCACCGTGTCGGATCCGATGACGACCTGCCCTGATGTGGTTTCACCCATTCTGCTTTTTCAAGGGGGTGCTGAGCCGGCTATCCTCTGCTAGCACTTGATTGTGAACGTTTAAAGATGACGTTACCTTTTGCGAGGGCCGATTCCCCAAATTCAAATTCCTGCCTCGACGACCACTGCGAAGGCTGCCTGATAAAGATGGTCAAGAGGTATCCACACTCGCCTCTGAACTGTGTAATCTGGGTTTGAATCCCGACCCAGTCACAAACTGTCATCCCGGTGTTTCACAGGCAGACCGAGACATCAGTATGAGCGCCGTCCCTCGGAAGATCGTTGTGCCCAAGGACCCGTTCGTGGACCTTGAAGATATCACGGTGTCTTTCACGTAAAGGGGGCGAGCTATCGCCGGCACCCTGAACAAATTACAAATTCCTGTATTAACCAACAGGGAGCACTGACTGCATCATAACTGCGTCTCAGTAATGATGCAACGAGCAGGGTGAATTCAAAATCCAATCCCAGTCCAAATAGGGATTTGCTCACAACTGGGAGAGTCAAGGCAAATGCTACGCAATGCACCTGTTTCCATTTAAAACTTCCATGGTTGCACCGAGTTTCTTGCTCAGACAAATGTGAATTTGTAAGATGTACCGAGAGAGAGAGAGAGAGAGAAAGAGAGAGAGAGAGAGAGAGAGAGAGAGAGAGAGAGAGAGAGAGAGAGAGAGAGAGAGAGAGAGAGAGAGAGAGAGAGAGAGAGAGAGAGAGAGAGAGAGAGAGAGAGAGAGAGAGAGAGAGAGAGAGAGAGAGAGAGAGAGAGAGAGAGAGAGAGAGAGAGAGAGAGAGAGAGAGAGAGAGAGAGAGACAGAGAGACACAGACAGAGAGACACAGACAGAGAGACACAGACAGAGAGACACAGACAGAGAGACACAGACAGAGAGACACAGACAGAGAGAGACACACAGACAGAGAGAGACACACAGACAGAGAGAGACACACAGACAGAGAGAGACTCACAGACAGAGACACACAGACATCGAGACATCGACATCTCCTCGGCTACAGGATCTTTATCACCTGAGAGTTGTCTTGTCAGGTCTTCATTGTCAGGTCTTCTCCCCATAACCCCACTGATCTCGACCCACCCCCATCACCACAATCCTCAGACTCAAATGACAACCTGAAAAACACCTGGAGATTCAGGGATTAACTTGACTTGAAACAATGGGCACGTGTTCAAGGGAGGGATTGTGGCTTTTAATCACAAGATTCAAACAATTGCTTAATATTTAACAAGTCTATTGTTCGCTAACTCAAACTATTGCTTTGCAATTCATACCATTGTTCAGGAACTCATACCATTGCTAAACACTTCATACTATTGTTCAGTAACTCAAACTGTTGCAAAATACTTCATATAATACTATTGTTCACGAACACACGATTGCTTAGCACTTCATACGATTGTTCACTCACTCAAACCATTGCTAAACACTTCATACTATTGTTCACTAATCAAACTATTGCTAAACACTTCATACTATTATTCACTCACTCAAACTATTGCTTTGCACTTCATACTATTATTCACTCGCTCAAACTATTGCTAAACACTTCATACTATTATTCACTCACTCAAACTATTGCGAAACACTTCATACTATTGTTGCGGGCCGGGGGGTCGGGTGAGAAGACCACAAGGTGGGGGAAGCTATGTTGATTCCCACCAGACTCCTTGGAATTGTAGGCTGTCGCACACGGATAATTCCGTGATGCGGCGGGTCGCTTAACCGACCGTGGACGCCAATAACTCAACCGCGTGACCTTGGGTCCTCCCGTCTATGGGTTAATCGGGTTACCTAATTAATCACATGGTTTAATTACCGGGAAAACACGCCCTCGGTACGCCTTGTCCGAACCGGATCAGCCGAGCGACACTGCCAAGGACGTACCGGCTAAAAGGAATGGATCGTTGGGAATAAAGTTGGCTAAACTTGGATCGTTAAGCCTGGTGTTGGCTTAGTGGTTAGGGTGGTGGCTTGGGATCCTAGGGTCCTGAGTTCAAGCCCCGTTGGCCACTGAATTAAAATACACCAGGAGGTTGACTCAGCCTGTCATCCTTCCGAGGTTGGCAAAATGAGCGCCAGTGTACTGGTAAGGGGGACACTCCATCAGCGGCATAGCCGCGTCCCAACCAATGATGCAACCAGCCGCCACAGGCTGCACTCGATAGAGAGACTTGGATCATTGGCTAAACTAAGATTCGGACCATGCTGGATCAATGGAAGACAAGACAAAAATGAGCAGAGAACATTCCTAATGATAATTTATTTACAAGCAGGTGAGGAAAAATATGTGGCACAGTGAAGATTTATTGGGGTGTGTTGTGCAGAGATAGAAAGAAGGGTGTGGTGCGACAATAAACAGGAAATTTACAAAAGGCGACACAGAGCAGACTTAACGTGGAAATAATAACAATCACAATGATAACAATCTTCTACAGTCTTACTAAAGCAGACAGGCGCCAGCACACACACATACGCACACACACACACACACACACACACACACACACACACACACACACACACACACACACACACACACACACACACACACACACACACACACACGCTTACACACAGACACAGAACCGGATGTAGAGGGAGTTTTGCAGCCGGGGGTGGGGGGGATGTTCCGGGTTGCGGTATCCGACAATGGGTGTGTTGTCTCTGGCCCAAGCCGCACGTGTGGAGACTGTGCTCGTGAAGGAGGAGCTTGAGTGGAGAAGGGGTGGAGTCCAGATGGCGAGGGTGGAGCAGTAGGCGGGGTCAGGGAGGCAGGTGGGGTCGACGTGGTGTGGGCGGAGACAAGGAGGTGGAGGCGAGAAGCAGGAAACACAGTCCGACCGTCTGTCCCAGCAAGAGGGACTCCCCCGACCTTTATAGGGCCCGCAGCTCGGGGGGCTGAGGGGCCATGCCAAATCCAAACGTCATCACCAGGATCGGGTGCTCCGATTGGCCCTGACCCCTGACATGGCCCGCCAGCTTGGGACGGAAACCGCCTCACTTCGTTTCCGGCAAGGCCATCCCAATCTGCGGGAATATTGCGCTCTGACCCCACGAGATGACATGAATCGCCCACACCGAAATTGGCACGTGAATCATCCCACAAAAATCCCCGGGTGAGCGGTCGAGGGTCCCGCACGCCCGCTTAGGCGTCCGACAAGCGCCGATCAACGCGTTCGTCCACACGCGTGCCAACGTGGCCCGCACTGTACATTCCCTGGCTCGATCGCAACCTCGCTGGCCGCAGAGACGAGAAGACGTTCACCATCCGTGGAGAATCCACCGCTGCCGGCGAGGACCGAAGGTACATCGCCATGGATAAATCCATACACGTTTCACGAGCGGCGTACGTGTCTGCTTTCGAGCACATTCCATATAGTGCGCGCGGTTCCGCCATTACGCACGTGGCCAGCGCTCGCATTCACACGACTCCGCTAGCGTGTGCGTGGGGCGAACATCAATATGTGTTGAGGTTAAAAGTATGTATTGAGGTTAAAAGCAAGAACAAGCCTTTTTGACCCGCACACTCGTAACCTGCCCAACATGGCGTGGAGTCTGCTTTATTGGCCTCTGTACGTGTTTCGTGCAGTATGGGCGTCATGCTGGCCGTGCTCCTGTGCCATAGAAAACACCATTCGTGCAGCCTCTTAAGAGGTATTTACTTGCATGCCTTTCTAATGCAATCTGCAATTCTCCCCAGACCATCGGAAGCTCGAGCTGACAGTCCAGCACCAACTAGCACACCACATGACTCGCTGCAGTTTCCCCACCACGGCACTGCAGGTGCTGCAGTTTCCCCCACCGCGGTGCCGCCCGCGCTGGCCTCCAAGGCGCATGTGGCTGATTTACCTCAGGAATAATCAGAAAAGAAGAATTGTGGGGATGAATGAAGAAGAAAATGATTTAAGCAACCCGAGCTATTAGATAATCGCAACGCACTCCCTTGTTGTCTCGCTAAACAAAAGGAAGGAGACTATTTACACGTATAATAATGGAATAACTGTCTTGGGGACACCTATCTGTTGTATGCATGCGATTCCGAGAACTGCAACACTATTATTCACTCACTCAAAGCATTACTTCGCACTTCATACTATTATACACTAACTCAAACTATTGCTAAACACTTCATACTATTATACACTAACTCAAACTATTGCTAAACACTTCATACTATTATTCACGAATTCAAACTATTGCTAAACACTTCATACTATTATTCACGAATTCAAACTATTGCTCAACACTTCATACTATTATTCACTCATTCAAATTCTTGCGAAACACTTCATACCATTATTCACTCATTCAAACTATTATTCACTCACTCAAACTATTGCTAAACACTTCATACTATTATTCACTCACTCAAACTATTGCTGAACACTCAGGCCCGTAGCCAGGGCTCAGTATTAAGGGGGGAATATGAACTGGATGGGGGGGGAGCACAATTATTATATTTCATATTTTTGATAACCCGGTATGCTATTGTATTCATGCAGCATTGACACATCTATACTGAGGTTGCCGTCGCATCCTAACCAAATTGATCTCAGCTTGATTGAATATGTTCCGATGTTTTTGTCTTAAAATTATTCAAATGCAGGAGAGCCGCAACAAACTGGCACATTCACAATGCAGATATTCAATGATTAGACAATTGGCACCAATTCAGGTGCACTTATACAAGGTGTTATGAAGGATTGGCATTAGAAAATTAATATACCAGAGATACAATGACTAAACGGGGGAGGTTGGCACCAGAATCAGTGCACTTTGAAATAAGATACAGTAGGCTATGACCTGCGATCATTCCGTTAAACGATCAACAGCAAATACGACCAGCCTGAAGTTACCACAAGGTCCGCATTTAAAGCAGTCAATTACACAGAGGTAAGGTTATGCACAAAGCACTAGATATGGGATATGCAAAGCACCAAACACAACATTTAACTTAAACATCAGAAGTACAAAGCAACCGACCACGGCGGGTGCTGACCACAACCACACTACAACCACAACCACACACGCATCACCAGCAGTCACACACACAATCTGAACTCCTCGTATAGTTTTTATACCACTGTACTCGCTGTCAGAAGAGCTGCAGGTGACGTGTCTCGGTGTGGAATCTTCTGAGGACCTTCTCCTTCCATTCATTCAGGCATTTACGTGTGAGGTCTCTCTCGAAGTACAGCCGTACCAGTTGTGCCTTGCGTGCATGGCACATGGACCATCGATGGTCAGTGAAGACATTCCTCAATGTTGAGAATGAGTTTTCACACATGGCAGTGGACACACCAAATGTTAGTCCAAGTCTCATCGCAGTCACTACACTTGGCATGGCTTCCAGCGTTTTGTGGTATGTTGAGAGGAGTTTTTGTGTTGTCCATCTCTCGTTTGGCTGCTTTTCTGTCTGTGAGCGAATAAACTGCTTTGTAACCACACACTCTGTTTCACTGATGGTTGACTTTGTTAATGTCATGATGTGCTGGAGCAAGTGGGGATCCAAAAACGTGGCATTTTCAGGATTCAAGGCAGCGAGTGAACGGGCGAGTTGTGTGTTGCGCTGACTGAAGCACTGAGCGATCTCTCCAAGCACAGTGTCAATTGTGCTGTAAAAAACCCTCTGCAGTTCCGTCTTGTCATTGTCGTTGTTTTGTCCTCTAGTCTCCAAAACTACAAACTGTTCCAAGTTCTTATGCATTGTGCGTCTCCGTTTTGGTGGTGCAGGTGTCCAAGTGCGAGCATCGTTGGCCTTGTTCCACAGATCAGTGAACTCATCCTCAGAGCGGAGTTTCTTCACGCACTCTGTAGCACTCGCCACCAGTTCCAACCCCGTTAGCAAGTCCATGTCCTCTACCTGCAAGAGTCTGTTAGGGCCATCTAACAACATCAGCAGTTTTTGTACAAAGATAGCAATGAACATGAAGGCAGGCCCAGAGACTTCCCGCAAAAGCCCAATAGCCTCCATCCTCATCTCTGCACGGTAGGCACGCTCTGCATCAATCTCCGACAGTAAGGATGTGATATCCTTTCAAGATCCTATGATCACAGACACGGTGGCTAAATGTCCCGTCCACCTTTGATCAAGAAGTCGTTTTAACCGCTCACCTTTATACTGTGCAGCAACAGTGGGCTTTCTGAAGAATTTGTACAGGCAACAACAAACCTTGAGGAAATCGGTGACAGCTTTCTCTGCTGCCAGTGCGTGGATAACCACCAGATGGAGTTGGTGATTGATTTTTTTTTTTTTGTATACCTTGGTCGAGGCTCGTATGAGAGCTAACACACAACTCACAGCAAGGAGGCATGAGACAAGAGGGGCGGGAGTGGAAGGGACAAAACAGTGGCGAACAGACACATTAGGCCAAAAAAAAAAAATGTTGCATTGGCGTAACGGGTCACTGAAAAATAGGGTAGGTCGGTCGGGATCTTTTTTATTTTATTTTATTTTTTTTCCTAATAAATCCCTCCCAAAATCTCCCCCGGCTCGAGTACCACCCTTTTTGTCGGCGGGTTCTGTCCGAAACACTTCCGGGTTTTTGCGATCGCAATCAACAAGATACTTGAAAACGATAGCAAAACAACAAAAATAGCAATAAAATAGGGTCGGCAAAATTTTTCGATAGCAAAAAAACAAAAAAAAAAACGTAGGGTCGGGTGGGTTACGCCAATGCAACATTTTTTTTTTTTTGGCCTTAGGTGAACTGTGGAAGGGAGAGGGATGGGGATGGGACGGGGAACATGGCGAAGAGAAGATGGACATTTCAGGGACTTTCAGGAAGGAAAGCAGGAGAAATGAAGGAAGTGGGCTTGGGTGGATTATCGGGGATAGAAAAGATCGAGGATTTGGATTGGGGAAGATAAGAGGTGGTGGTGAACAGCTGTTTTGAAAGCCTGGAGGGAAGAATGGGAAAGAATAGAGTGAGGAAGTTTATTCCAAAGGCGGGAAAAAAGAGGAATGAAAGAGTGAAGATGAGCAGTGCACATAGGGGATTTCTCTTTCCAATATCTCTTGCAACAACTTTTGCACCCCACCGTGCTTCCCAGCCATTACCAAAGCCCCGTCGTACACCTGACTTAATATTTTTGACGTGTCAAGTCCTGTTTTTGTCAGCTCTGCAATTATTAGGTCTGACAATGTTTTTGCATCTCCGGCGTCGGCTGTGCACACTTATCTCTTGACTGTTATTCAAAGAAGGATATGATTAAAGAACAGTTTATCCAAGAAGGCCTTATTGTTCACCACAATGAACACCTGGAATAAGGGTTTTAGTTCACACAGGTGAACTCTTAAACAGCAAGTTCACAGTGGGCGCTCATCCTTAAACACTAAGTTGTTCACAGGGTGCAACAGGGCATAAACTATTGCTGAACACTTCATACTATTATTCACTAACTCAAATTATTGCGAAACACTTCATACTATTATTCACTCACTCAAATTATTGCTAAACACTTCATACTATTATTCACTCACTCAAACTATTGCTGAAAACTTCATACTATTATTCACTAACTCAAATTATTGCTAAACACTTCAAACTATTATTCACTCACTCAAACTATTGCGAAACACTTCATGCTATTATTCACTCATTCAAATTATTGCGAAACACTTCATACGATTATTCACTCATTCGAACTATTATTCACTCATTCAAACTATTATTCACTAACTCATACTATTGCTGAACACTTCATACTATTATTCACTCACTCAAACTAGTGCTGAACATTTCATACTATTATTCACCAACTCAAACTATTGCTAAAGACTTCAAACTATCATTCACTAGCTCAAGCTATTGCTAAACACTTCATACTATTATTCACTCACTCAAACTAGTGCTGAACACTTGATACTATTATTCACTCACTCAAACTAGTGCTGAACACTTCATACTATTATTCATTCACTCAAACTATTGCTGAACACTTCATACTATTATTCACTAACTCATACTATTGCTAAACACTTCATACTATTATTCACTCACTCAAATTATTGATAAACACTTCATACTATTATTCACTCACTCAAACTATTGCGAAACACTTCATGCTATTATTCACTCATTCAAATTATTGCGAAACACTTCATACTATTATTCACTCATTCAAACTATTATTCACTCATTCAAACTATTATTCACTCACTCAAACTATTGCTGAACACTTCATACTATTATTCACTCACTCAAACTAGTGCTGAACACTTCATACTATTATTCACGAACTCAAACTATTGCTGAACACTTCAAACTATTATTCACTTACTCAAGCTATTGCTAAACACTTCATACTATTATTCACGAACTCAAACTATTGCTGAACACTTCAAACTATTATTCACTCACTCAAAGCATTACTTCGCACTTCATACTATTATACACTAACTCAAACTATTGCTGAACACTTCATACTATTATTCACTTACTCAAGCTATTGCTAAACTCTTCATTCTACTATTCACTCACTCAAACTAGTGCTGAACACTTCATACTATTATTCACAAACTCAAACTATTGCTAAACATTTCATACTATTATTCACTCATTCAAATTATTGCGAAACACTTCATACTATTATTCACTCATTCAAACTATTATTCACTCATTCAAACTATTATTCACTCACTCAAACTATTGCTGAACACTTCATACTATTATTCACTAACTCTTACTATTGCTAAACACTTCATACTATTATTCACTCACTCAAATTATTGCTAAACACTTCATACTATTATTCACTCACGCAAACTATTGCTGAACACTTCATACTATTATTCACTAACTCATACTATTGCTAAACACTTCATACTATTATTCACTCACTCAAATTATTGCTAAACACTTCATACTATTATTTACTCACTCAAACTATTGCTGAACACTTCATACTATTATTCACGAACTCATACTATTGCAAAACACTTTATACTATTATTCACTCTCTCAAATTATTGCTAAAGACTTCATACTATTATTCACTCACTCAAACTATTGCGAAACACTTCATACTATTATTCACGAACTCGTACTATTGCAAAACACTTTATACTATTATTCACTCTCTCAAATTATTGCTAAAGACTTCATACTATTATTCACTAACTCAAACTATTGCGAAACACTTCATACTATTATTCACTCATTCAAATTATTGCGAAACACTTCATACTATTATTCACTCATTCAAACTATTATTCACTTATTCAAACTATTATTCACTCACTCAAACTATTGCTGAACACTTCATACTATTATTCACTCATTCAAACTATTATTCACTCATTCAAACTATTATTCACTAAGTCAAACTATTGCTAAACACTTCATACTATTATTCAATCACTCAAACTATTGCGAAACACCTCATACTATTATTCACGAACTCAAACTATTGCGAAACACTTCATACGATTATTCACTTATTCAAATTATTGCGAAACACTTCATACTATTATTCACTCATTCAAATTATTGCGAAACACTTCATACTATTATTCACTAACTCAAACTATTACGAAACACTTCATACAATTATTCACTCATTCAAATTATTGCGAAACACTTCATGCTATTATTCACTCATTCAAATTATTGCGAAACACTTCATACTATTATTCACTCATTCAAACTATTATTCACTCATTCAAACTATTATTCACTCACTCAAACTATTGCTGTACACTTCATACTATTATTCACTAACTCAAACTATTGCGAAACACTTCATACTATTATTCACTCATTCAAATTATTGCGAAACACTTCATGCTATTATTCACTCATTCAAATTATTGCGAAACACTTCATACTATTATTCACTCATTCAAACTATTATTCACTCATTCAAACTATTATTCACTCACTCAAACTATTGCTGTACACTTCATACTATTATTCACTAACTCAAACTATTGCGAAACACTTCATACTATTATTCACTCATTCAAATTATTGCGAAACACTTCATACTATTATTCACTCATTCAAACTATTATTCACTCACTCAAACTATTGCTAAAGACTTCATACTATTATTCACTAACTCAAACTATTGCTAAACACTTCATACTATTATTCACTCACTCAAACTATTGCTAAAGACTTCATACTATTATTCACTAACTCAAACTATTGCTCAACACTTCATACTATTATTCACTCACTCAAACTATTGTGAAACACTTCATACGATTATTCACTCATTCCAATTGTTGCGAAACACTTCATACTATTATTCACTAACTCAAACTATTATTCACTCATTCAAGCTATTATTCACTCACTCAAACTATTGCTAAAGACTTCATACTATCATTCACTAACTCAAACTATTGCAAAACACTTCATACTATTATTCACTCATTCAAATTATTGTGAAACACTTCATACTATTATTCACTCATTCAAACTATTATTCACTCATTCAAACTATTATTCACTCACTCAAGCTATTGCGAAAGACTTCACACTATTATTCACTAACTCAAACTATTGCAAAAGGCTTCATACTATTATTCACTAACTCAAACTATTGCTAAAGACTTCATACTATTATTCACTAACTCAAACTATTGCTAAAGACTTCATACTATTATTCACTCACTCAAACTATTGCTAAAGACTTCATACTATTATTCACGAACTCAAACTATTGCTAAAGACTTCATACTATTATTCACTCACTCAAACTATTGCTAAAGACTTCATACTATTATTCACGAACTCAAACTATTGCTAAAGACTTCATACTATTATTCACTAACTCAAACTATTGCTAAACACTTCATACTATTATTCACTCACTCAAACTATTGCTAAACACTTCATACTATTATTCACTCACTCAAGCTATTGCTAAACACTTCATACTATTATTCACTCACTCAAACTATTGCTAAACACTTCATACTATTATTCACTCACTCAAACTATTACTAAACACTTCATACTATTATTCACTCACTCAAACTATTGCTAAACACTTCATACTATTATTCACTCACTCAAACTATTACTAAACACTTCATACTATTATTCACTCACTCAAACTATTACTAAACACTTCATACTATTATTCACTAACTCAAACTATTGCGAAGCACTTCATACTATTATTCACTCATTCAAATTATTGCTAAACACTTCATACTATTATTCACTCACTCAAACTATTACTAAACACTTCATACTATTATTCACTCACTCAAACTATTACTAAACACTTCATACTATTATTCACTAACTCAAACTATTGCGAAGCACTTCATACTATTATTCACTCATTCAAATTATTGCGAAACACTTCATACTATTATTCACTCACTCAAACTATTATTCACTAACTCAAACTATTGCGAAAGACTTCATACTATTATTCACTAACTCAAACTATTGCTAAAGACTTCATACTATTATTCACTAACTCAAACTATTGCTAAAGACTTCATACTATTATTCACTAACTCAAACTATTGCTAAAGACTTCATACTATTATTCACTAACTCAAACTATTGCTAAAGACTTCATACTATTATTCACTCACTCAAACTATTGCTAAAGACTTCATACTATTATTCACTAACTCAAACTATTGCTAAACACTTCATACTATTATTCACTAACTCAAACTATTGCTAAAGACTTCATTCTATTATTCACTAATTCAAACTATTGCTAAAGACTTCATACTATTATTCACTAACTCAAACTATTGCTAAAGACTTCATACTATTATTCACTCACTCAAACTATTGCTAAACACTTCATACTATTATTCACTCACTCAAACTATTGCTCAACACTTCATACTATTATTCACTCACTCAAACTATTACTAAACACTTCATACTATTATTCACTCACTCAAACTATTACTAAACACTTCATAGTATTGTTCACGAACTCAAACCATTGCCTAGTTTTTCATAATACTGTATTGTTCACCAACTCCAACTGTTGCTTCGTGCTTCAGACGATTGTCCATCTACTCTAACAATAGCTTTGCACATATTCCATTGGTCACCATTTCCTTTTTTCTTCATGCTTTTTGAAAAAAGTGTGGGATATTGAAATTGGTTCCGTCTGTCCCTCCCTCACACTATCTCCTCCTAAACGGTTGGGCAGAAATTCACCAAACTTGGTAGTTATCACCATATGGCAAGAAGTTGCAGGAGCAGTCATTTTGACCCCACCCTTGCAGCTTGGTCCAAAGGTCGAATTCTGAAAAATGCAATTACAGGCACGTTTTTTAATGAAAATTTATTTTAAATCAACTTTGGGGGACACATGAAATATGTAACAATTTTTTTTTTGATTTGAACCCCGATTCATGCCCCATTATGTGGGGATTTCGGATGAGTTACAGGGGTTATAACGGGGAAATCTTTCAACTCAAAATTTGATATTGGTTCATTCCTGGTGAAACTTTTTGCCACCTTTCAACTTTGGAGGGAAGCATGGGGATTTGTGATGGCCTGCCATCGACTTCAGTCGAGTTTTGCTTTGCATTATACAAATCTTTTGTTCACTTGATCAAACCATTCCACAGAACTTTATAAGTGTATTGTTCACGAACTCCATTGATTGCTTTGCACAGAAAACAGCATGAATGTGTCATATTTTCAAAAGGCATGAGTTGTTGAAGGTTTACCTCCAACTTGTTTTCTGGTCTGGAGTTTTCATTTTTCAAAGAACCATAAAGTTTTTTTTTACAATCTCTTCAAGACTGTCTGATCATGTTTTGGCTGTTCTTATTGTCAAGTGACCTATTGTCCTATTTTGCAGCACGACAGCCATGCTGTCAGACTCGGCACGTCCTTGCCTTCATCTCCTTCCTGGGTTTCAGCATCGTCTACGCCCTACGCGTGAACCTCAGCGTCGCGATGGTGGTCATGGTCAACCACACAAGCACATCCGAAACCATCAATAGCAAAGTTTGCCCCATGCCTTGGCACAATATCAGCCAGTCTGCAATTGCTCCCAAGGTTGGTGAACAGTGAAGTGTTGCTGCAGTACATCACTAAGTTGCTGCAAAATATGAAATAATAATTCTATTGCATCAACCCTCGAGATATTGCAGATGTGGCGTGGGTTGGAATAGTCACCTGTCAGGTTTGGGTTTGATTGTCAAGCTGACGATACAGTGCCTCTTGAAAGTCTACACCCCCTTTCAAAATTTTCAACTTTTGTTGCCTTATAGCCTGGAATTAAATTGCGTTAAATCAGACTTTTTCCACATATATTATCACATTGTAACCCACAACTTCCAAGGGAAAAACAAATTCTACGAAATTCCGAAAATTGATTTAAAAAAATACAAAACTAAGCTTGTGGTGAGGCAGTGGTCCTGAAACAACTTGCGTTTGCCTCATGGAAAGCAAACCCAACTGGGGGTAATCTCAGTTCCTTCCACAAAGCTTGGAGCAAGTGTGTGTCTACCCTCAGGAGAGCCAGAAAACAACATCTTTCTCATCTCAAGTCTGAACTCTCAAATCTCTCTCCCTCCTCCAAATCCTGGTGGCATCTAATCAAATCTGTTTCTGGTGTATGTTCCCCCTCCATCCCCCCCCTTACCTCAAACGGCCGCACTGCTGATAACGCACTTGAAAAGGCTGAATGCCTAAACTTAGTGTTTGCATCGAAATATTGTGTCCGAAACCCATCGCTTTCTGTACCTACCTTACCCAGTCGCACCCAACTGTCTCTGGACTCTGTGTCCTTTTCCTCTGACAAGGTGGAGAGCTTGCTGTCAAACCTCGACTCAGATTCTGCAACTGGTCCAGACATCATCAGCCCACATGTCCTAAAAACCTGCTCCTCTGCGCTTGCTCACAATCTCTCTGTTATATTCACCCTCTCTTTTTGCTCAAGGTCATCTGCCATCTGCTTGGAAATCAGCAAACATTACTGCCCGGCATAAAAACGTGCAAAAACAGATCCCTGCAACTACAGACCAATCAGCCTTCTGCCAATCATCAGCAAGGTTATGGAATCCATCATCGCTTCAGACATCAAATCCTTCTTCTTCTCCAATGGCTTGAATTCCGATCATCAATTTAATTTCAGACCAGGTCACTCTACCCTGGATATGCTGCTTCTGCTCTCCCAACAATGGATGGAGGTTCTCAATGCCAGACAGGAAATCTGAGCCGTATCCCTGGACATATCATGTGCTTTTGACACAGTCTGGCACCCTGCCCTGCTCACCAAATTCTCTTCCCATGATATCCAAGGCCATCTCCACTCATGGCTCGCAGACTTCCTCTCCTGTCGCAGTCAACGTGTGGCCCCAAATGGAGTTCTCTCATCCCCTCTTCCTGTCCAGGCTGGAGTTCCTCAAGGTAGCGTTCTGGGCCCTGTTCTTTTTCTGTTTTTCATCAATAATCTCTCCGACTCTCTGGAAAATCCTCTTTATCTCTTTGCTGATGACTCCACCCTCTGCTGTACTATATCTGTCATCCCTCAGACTGGCAGGCAGCAGCTCTTTCACTCTCTACAGATCTGAATAAAATCACAAACTGGTCCAACACGTGGAACATGTCTTTCAATCCGGACAAATCTCACACTCTCACTATGTCTCTATAGGTTTCTGGGTTTTCTATAGGTTTTCTATTATCATCGCTTTTCCGAAACCTTGTGAATTCTTGGCTTTTTTCATTGACTCATCTTGGCATTTATGAAAATGAGGAGTGGTCACACTGTCCAAAGCCAGTCGCCGACTGGGAATCCTCCGTCGTGCAAAGTCCTTCTTTGGCCCACCTGAGCTCCTGACCACTGATAAAGCTTTTGTCTGCAGCTTGATGGAATACTGCTCTCCCCTCTGGGCTGGTGCTCCTGCTCTCACCTTTCTCAGCTTCACGCTGTGGAAACCATGGCATTTTGGATCATTGGTATCTCCCACGATGAGGCTGAGTCTTTGGGCCTCTCACTCTCTCACCGCAGGCTGGTCGGTGGTCTTTCTGTCTTCTACCATCTCCTTTCCAGTCTCACCCCCTCCCTGCTCTGTCTGTGATTTGTCCCCACCACATTTCCACAGGGCGTTCAAGGTCCGCCAACAATCCCCTTCTGGTAAAACTACCAAAATCACGAATCACTGCTCACCTTCACTCTTTCATTCCTCTTTTTTCCCGCCTTTGGAATAAATTTCCTCACTTGATTCAATCCCATTCTTCCCTCCAGGCATTCAAAACAGCTGTTCACCTCCACCTCTTATCGTCGCCCGTCCAAATCCTTGATCTTTTCTACCCCCGTTAATTCACCCCAAATCCACCTCCTTCAAATTCCCTGCTTTCCTTCCTGAAAGTCCCTGTAATGTCCATCTTGTATACCCCATGTTCCCCACCCCATCCCTCTCCCTTCCACAGATCTAATGTCGCTGTTCCCCACTGTTTTGTCCTTCCCACTCCCGCCCCTCTTGTTTCGTGACCCCCTTGATGTGCGTTGTGTGTTAGCCCTTATACGAGCCTCGACAAGGTATACAAAAAAAAAAAAAAAAACTCGAATATCCTGGTTGGATAAGTGTACACCTCCCCCCTCCCCCGGCAGGTTAATTCTTGGTGGAAGCACCTTTGACAGCAATTACAGCTGAATCTGTTGGGATAGGTCTCTACTACTTTTGCACACCTTGATTGGCAATATTTGGCCCATTCTTCTGCACAAAACTGGACAAGCTCAGCAAAGTTTCATGGGGAGTGATGATGGACAGCAATCTTCAAGTCATGCCACAGATTTTCGATTGGATTTAGGTCAGGGCTCTGACTGGGTCACTCAAGGACATTTATCCTTTTGTTCCTTAGACACACCAGTGTTGCAATATTTTCCCATTCTTCTGTACAAAACTGGTTTGTGGCTGTGTGCTTTGGGTCGTCATGCTGAAAGGTAAACTTCCATCCCAATTTCAGTTTTCTTGAAGAAGGCAGCAGGTTTTCCTCCAGGAATTTTCTGTATTTTGCTCCATCCACTTTCCCTTATTTCCTGACAAGTGCCCCACCAGTCACTGCTGAATAAAAACATCCCCATAACATGTTGCTGCCACCACCATGCTTCACAGTAGGGATGGTGTTCTTTGGGTGATGTGCTGTGTTGAGTTTGCGCCAAACGTAACATTTTGCATTTAGGCCAAAAAGTTCCATCCTGATTTCGTCAGATCACAAAACCTTTTGCCACATGGCTTCAGAATCTCAGAGTGGTTTTGTGCATACCTCAGATGGGATTCAAGGTGGGCTTTTTTGAGTAATTGCTTCCTTCTTGCCACCCCACCGTACAGGCCAGATTTGTGGAGTGCTTGGGATATTGTTGTGACATGTACACAGTGAGCAGTATTTGCCATAATGGCATGTCGCTGTTTGAAAGTTGCCATTGGCCTCTTGGTGGCCTCTCTGATCAGTCTCCTCCTTGCGTGGTCACACAGTTTTGAGGGACGGCCTGATCTAGGCAGGGTCTTGGTGGTACCATATGCCTTCCACTTCTTAATGATTATCTTGACTGTTCTCGAAGGGATATTCAAGGCCTTTAAAATATTATTATACTCATCTCCTGATCTGTGCCTTTCCACAACTTTATCCTGGAGGTCTTTTGAAAGCTCCTTGGGGCTCATGGTTGAGTGTTTGCTGTGAAATGCATTACCCAGCAGAGGAAACGTACAGGAACAGCTGATTTTATTCTGGAACAATCAGAATCACATAAATTTAACACAGGTGGAGGCCAATTAAATTGGTGTGTGATTTTAAAGGTGATTGGTTACACCTGAGCTAATTTAAAATTGCTATTATGAGGGTGGACACTTACCCAAGCAAGATATTCTGGTTTTGTATTTTTAATTGTGTGAAATTTGTAGAATTTGTTTTTAACTTGGAAGTCGTGAGTTACGATGTGTAAATAAAGATTGGGGGGGGGGGGGGGAAATCTGGTTTAATACAATTTAATTCCAGGCTATAAGGCAACAAAACGTGAAAATGTTGTAAGGGGGTGTAAACTTCCTGTAGGCACTGTAACCGTTGGATTGGTAGTTTGTTGCATCGATTGGTACACCGTAACTTGGATGAAGCCGAGTGTCTCATCTGCTAGCATGAATTGGTGGACAGTAAAGATCCCATTGTGTCTTTCATAAATAGTAGGTGAGTTATTGCCAGCACCCTGAACAAATTACAAATTCCTTTCCAAAATAGCTTTCGTCAAGCCTGACCAACCGGTTCATCAAAGATTTGGGCGAATCATACATTCTTTGTAAACCGCCAACTCCAAATTAATTTTATATGGTACAAGAAGAAGAAGAAGAAGCAAAGATATTATGAATGAGCCGTTTTGGCATCAGATCCATTTGCAGTTTATTTTGGAATCCGATGGTGGCCATAATTAATAAACAGATTAGTGAGCATTGACTGCAACATGTTCAATTACACCATTTCCCCTACAGTGAGTTGATATATTCCATGATACCTGCAGGGACCTCAGTTCAGCTGGGACTCAAAGACCCAAGGCTGGATTTTGGGAGCATTTTTCTACGGCTACATCGTGACACAGATCCCAGGCGGGTACTTGGCGGATCGCTATGGTGGCAAGCTGCTGTTTGGGTTTGGCATCACTTGCACCTGGTTGTTCACCTTGCTGACACCCATCGCTGCCGAGATGGGTGTCTTCTACTTGATCCTTGTGAGGTTTGTGGAGGGGCTTGGAGAGGTTAGTATGTTCCATACGTGAAACCACGAAATTGTGCGATGGTGTGATAAGTGTTGAACCTGTGTGCTTTTAAATCCCAATTGCTCATCCTGTGTAAAGCTATCCCATAAGGTCCCTTTACATCACAAACCTGTAAACAGCATTGTGTCAGCTTCGTAAATGAAACTCGAGCGAAGTCGATGGCATGTTATCGCAAAACCCCACACTTCCCACCAAAAGCGAAGTTGAAAGATGGCAAAACATTCCACCAGGAATGACCCAATATCGAATTTTGATAAAACATTATTTTCATGATGCCTGGTGTTGGCTTAATGGTTGGAGTGGTGGGCTTGGGATCCCACTCGGCTGTTGAATTAATACCAGGTGGGGTTGACTCTGCTTGTTATCCTTCGGAGGTCGGCAAAAATGAGTACCAGCTTGCTGGTATCCTGTGTCGGAGAGGCGACCCGTCCAGGATTGTGCCCAATAGCCAGGAAGACTGCTTAGGCGGCACCAACGCTCTGCACAGAGTATGGTCCCAATGAATGGATGGATGTATTATTATTTTGACTCCCAAGTCCCCACCTCCAGGGGTATGCTCGTAATTGCAATTTTCGCTGTTTGACCTTTTGACCCCGCTCAGGGTGTGGGGGCAAAAACGCCATTACTCTCACACCTTCCTGCCATGCGGTGATCATAACTACCACATTTGGTGAATTTCTGCACAACCGTTTAGGAGTAGATAGCATGACGGATGGACGGACGGGTTGACAAACGCAGCTGAATACAATGTCCCCTCGTTTTTTTCAAAAAAAAATGTGGGGATAATGATCACAAACTCACATAATTCATTAACAATGAATCTCGACTTGAATGAGGTCTGTGAATGATGTTGGCCAAACATTCCTGAGAGCACCGTGTAAACCGTAAAGGAAAATATGGAATGGTGTTTTCAAGTATTAGCATAATGTATCACCAGCTTCACACCCCTCATTAAAAGCTAATGTCACCACTGTTTACATCACCACAAGGCCACATTTATTGCTTCATGTTTTGAAAAAAACAATGTTTGGTTTTTGTGGTTTCATGAATGATCTCTTTTTCCCAGGGAGTAACATTTCCCACAATGCACTCCATGTGGGCCAAATGGGCTCCACCACTGGAACGTAGCCAGCTCATCTCCTTCAGTTATGCAGGTATGGTGGATATGTTTAGCAAACACTGACTCACTCTGTAGTACAGTATTCACATCCTCATGGGAGGATTTGGTTACACCTTGTTTTGAGACAAAGCTAATAATTTTTAGCTCGCCTGTTCGAAGAACAGAGAGCTATAGCGATACCCCCGGCGTGAGCGTCAGCGTCAGCATGAGCGTGAAAATGTTAAAGTTTTTGGTGCAAGTTTTTTCCTTTCTAATGTTTTTATCTACCACACTTTTTTTTTACTGATTACAATATACAAATACATATATTGCTTTAAAATTATTTGGATCAGACTTCACTGCAATGCTTTATAAAAAAATATTATTAGACTAGTCTTATAAAAACGATAAATGTATAAACAGGCGAGCATTGGGTGGCTTTGACACCAACTCTCTGGTTCTTTCAGGTTTTATGGTGAGCTTCGGAGATTGTGCTGGAATGTAAATTTGCAACACTGAATAACAATATTGTATCATTCGTTTTATGAGGTCACCTATTTAATACATAGGAAACTAGAGGGGGAGCACTCGGTAGAGTGCAAAACCTTCACCGCCAATACTGCTAGGTCACTCAAGTGAACCTGATATCCTATTCATTCAATTTGACGTCAACAGTGCTCACAGAGTTATAGTTTGCAACTTTCCCTTTTACTTTTAACTTTTACATACTCAATTCATTCGTCATAACTAGATTCCTTGAGACAGAAATTGATTTTACGTGGGTATATCCACCTGAAGTTCCAAAATCAGCCGCAATTATAATTAACCTCCGCCATCTTCGAAGATGGATGGAGGTTACTGTTTTCACCCCTTTGAGTTTGTTTGTTTGTGAACCGTATTACGGAAAAACTCCTCGACGGATTTCGACGAAACTTGGTGGGGGGGGGGGGTTAGGTATAGTCCAAGGATTATGCCATTAAATTTTGGACTTGGTCCCCCCCCCCAAAAAAAATTGTTAGAGAAATTTTTTTTTTTTTTGCATTTCTACATGTTTTAAGTGATTTCCAACCCCCCCCCCCCAATTTTTTTTTACCCCCCTCCAAAAAAATAGAGAATTTTTTTTGCATTTCTACATGTTTTAAGTGATTTCCAACCCCCCAAATAATTGTTACCCCCCCAATTGTTTTTGCATTTCTACATGTTTTAAGTGATTTCCAACCCCCCCAAAAAAAAACTGTTACCCCCCAAAAAAAGGAAAAATTTTTTTTTGCATTTCTACATGTTTTAAGTGATTTCCAACCCCCCCCAAAGAAAATTGTTAGAGAAAAAAATTTTTGCAACTTTTTTTTCAACAAAATTTCGATTTTTTTTTTCCATTTTTACATGTTTTAAGTGATTTCCAACCCCCCCCCCCCAAAAAAAAATGTTGGAGAAAAAAACTATAACCCTCAGCACTGTTGACATCATATTTAATGAATAAGATATAAGGTTCACTTGAGTGACCCAGCAGTATTGGCGGCGGAGGTTTTGCACTCTCCCGAGTGCTCCCCCTCTAGTTTTGGCATGTTTTTTTTGTTGGAAATCACTTATAACATGTAGAAATGAAAAAAAATCGAAATTTTGTTGAAAAAAATTTGCAAATTTTTTTTCTCTAACAATTTTTGTGGGGGGGTGGGGGAGGGGGTTGGAAATCACTTAAAACATGTAGAAATGCAAAAACAATTGGGGGGGGTAACAATTATTTGGGAGGGGGTTGGAAATCACTTAAAACATGTAGAAATGCAAAAAAAGAAATCGAAATTTTGTTGAAAAAAAGTTGCAAAAATTTTTTTTCTCTAACAATTTTTTTTGGGGGGGGGGTTGGAAATCACTTAAAACATGTAGAAATACAAAAAAAAAAATTCAAATATTTTTTCAAATTGGCCGCCATAGCGGCCATATTGGATTTTGGACCAAGTCCAAAATCTAATGGCATGATCCTTGGACCAGACCTAACCCCCCCACCAAGTTTCGTCGAAATCCGTCGAGGAGTTTTTCCGTAATACGGTTCACAAACAAACAAGAAAGGGGTGAAAACAGTAACCTCCATCCATCTTCGATGGCGGAGGTTAACTAGAAGGGCACGCGGTAGAGCGCATACCTCCACCATGCAATGCTTGATCCAGTAGAACATATTGGGGCGAATAAATTTTTGAAATATCATGCCATTTATCGTTTTTAGCCCCATCTCTCAACAGTGAAGAATCCCTTTAAAACTTAAGAAAATTCTCGTATCCGGATCTGGATCTTCACCAAAATCAACTCGATTTGTCCTCGTTACACACCCAACCTTTCCAAGTTTCGTTGGAATCCATGCACAATCTTTTGATATATCCTGCACGCAAACAAACAAGAATTGATTTTATAAGTTTGACCTTGAGTTGACCTTTTGATCTCAGAAATAGTTGGTTTCCGAATTAAGTGACGCAATATGCAATTCCTCTTCAAATTTCAAGTCAATCGGATGAAAAATGACGATTTTAGAAATGTGACCTCACGATGACTTTTGACCTCAAAATCAATAGACTTCTCAGTTGAGACAACTCCGACAACTTGATGAAGTTTAGTGAAGATCATTTTTAAATTGTGAGCTATATGCGATTGACAAGACAAACAGAATAACAAAATCCACTGACCAATACACTTTAAAAATCTTCAATTTTGCAAGTAACAAAAAAGACGTCGTGCACAGCACGATACTTGCAAAATCCATAAAACAAATTTGACCTCAAAAATAGTTGGTGGTTGAATTCAATGACCAACTTGAAGGGCACTCAGAAGAGCACATATCTCTACGCTGTTATGCCTGATCCACGAGAACATATCTGGCCCAATACATTTTTGAGACATCGTGCTATGTATCGTTTTTGAGCCTGATCTCTCAATGGAGAAGAATCACTTAAAAAATTATCAGATCCGTATCTGGTTCTTCACAAAAATCGAATCAATTATTCCTTGTCACACACCCAATGTGTCCATCAAGTTTCGTCCGGTTCCGTCCACAACTTTTTGAGATATCGTGCTATATATCGTTTTTGGCCCGAGCTCTCGATGGTGAAGAATCACTTTATGGAGTACTGCTCTCCCCTCTGGCCTGGCTCCTCTGCTTCACACGTTGTTCTGCTTGATGCTGTGGAAATCAAGGCTATCACGGTTAATGGACTATCCCACGATGGAGCTGAATCTCTGGGCCGATCACTTTCCCATCGCAGACAGGTCGGTGGTCTCTCTTTGTTACACTGCCTCCTTTATGGTCTTGCACCCTCTGCTATTCCTATCCTTTGAGGATGTTCTAAGAAAGCTTTCTGCAGAAAGGTTTCCCCTAGGTTTCTGCAGAGTGCACGTAGTCCACCATCAAACCCCTTTTGGTGAAACTTCCTAAATCCAGGATCACTGCTTACCTCCATTCATTCGTTCATCTTTTTTCTCAGCTGTGAAACCAACTTCCACATTCACTTCGATCTAATCATTCCCTCAGGTCTTCAAGGCAGCTGTTCACCACCATTTCAGATTATTGCACGTCTAAATCATGATCCTTTCTACCCCCGTAACCACTCCCCCCCCACCGCAACCCAAACCCACCTCCTTCTAAATTTCCATTTTTTCCTTTCTGAGAGTTTCCTTCCATATTCATCTTGTCCACCCCATGCGTCCTCCCCTCCGTCTATTTCTCCCCCACTTCCCTTATTTGTCCAACTCTCCCTCTGTTTTATTCTTCAACCCGACACTGTTGGTGTTCCCCCCACTTTTACTGTTCCTTCTGTTCTGTTGTGTCCTTTTCTGTTCAGTGTTACTGTTCTTCCTCGTGCCTTGACCTTATATACAAGGTAACAAAAGATAAGTGCACAATGCAATGCATCATAAGATGAGCAAACACGACAACTGCAATGTACCAATAGATGAGTGCACACCCAAATCTAAGGAAGGATGAGTGCTAAAGATGTTTCCAAGCATTATTAGAGTGCTGGAGTAGGTGTATATAACCAAGAGTAGAATGCTCTGAAGAGGAGAACTCTCTCTCTCACCAATACAACCATAAAGTTTCTGGATGAATATAATCATCATAATATTTAATTACATTTATTTACACGTATTTCTTTAATACAATAAAATTTCTGTGGGGGAAGTGAAAGATAAACAAACAAATGCTTATTCAGATGATTCGCTCCCTTTGTGAAGTTGCAAAACAAACAAACAAACAAAAAATCACTTCATTGGAAAACAATCACATGCACATGGGTGGCATTTTAAAGGGGGGATACCTTGTAAATCTGAGCCCCCCCCCTCTGTTTCCCCTCCTCTATGGGACACGCAGGATCGTATTTTGGGACCGTTATCGCTCTACCATTGTCCGGTGTCCTGGCAGACACACTTGGTTGGCCTTACATCTTTTACATATGTGGTGAGTCTTATTCATACCATGCACTACATTTGTTTAGTTCTAGTGATGATGTGTACCATACTCTTTGCAGTGTTGATGCTGGCAAAGCAGTTTCTTGGCACGGTTTTTGTTGGGTGGTTTGCCACTGCCTTCGCAGCAGTCAGGGGCTTTCCTAATCCTCATTAAGGACACTGTGGGATCTTAATGTCCACCACAGCTAATGTTGGTAGAGAGGACGCCCAGTTTAACATCTGAGGGACGGCACACACATTGATACCTTGCCCTGCCTATGAGACATCAGGATGACAGTTTAAATCTGGGTCGGGATTCCGACCCAGGCGTGACAGCCCAGAGCTGTGTACATACCTCAAGGCCATCCTACCAGCCGAAGTTCTAGTGGACTGCATTTATGAAGTTGTACATCGAGTGAAACTGCTACCATAAATCGCTCTACACAAACCAAATGTGAGCATCGAGTTTCAGGCCAGTTCCAATGCGATCGCAGGGGATCCTGCTTGTTGGCATTTTGGGAAACATATTTATCCAATATTATTCATACCAACGTTTCGTGAACACGATCCGTCAATTGCTCATTATGTACATGATCTGCATTTTCACATCGTACACATTCCGACTCCCACGTCATGCTCGCTCACCTCTGCCAAAAGAACTCTTTCGACAAAACAGGATGTCAGAATCAACAGGTCCCCACAATAGTATCTCCTGTAAAGTCATGAAACGTTTCGTATCGCAATTAATCGGGTGTTCAATTTGATTGAAAGGATGGAATCTGTAAAAACCGCAATCGCATTCATGGTGCACTCACGAGTGTTCCCAGTGAAGGTTTCCCTTGTGGGTGTAAGTAACATGGCTTCTCGGGGGACACTGATGACATTTCCACTTGAACACAACATAACTCTCATGAAGAAATACCTCGAGTTGTGCCGATGTGCAGCCGAACCAAGAAAGTGCCGGTAATATATTGTTGTAGTCGTCCTGTCCGTTCCAGTTGCCTGATTTCAATCTGGTGAGTCACCTTGCTCAATGCGACCGAAACAGTCAACTGGTTTGAAACTCCCTGTCTGATCACGTGTCTAAAAGCCGGGCTACCGTACAGAATGGAGTACCAAATTGGTCGAGCACGACGTGAATTAGCACCACAGTCTCGTATCAAATTAGGCCGAGCGAGCCAGAGACGTGTGGCACTGTCTGAATGTGTGACACTAATTGCTGCTGCCAATGAACCCTCAGCAGGTTTTCTTTGATCACCAAATGAAGGACCACGACAGCTTGAATGCACCCCAAGACCAAGTATATTTGTTAAACAAAAGCATGGTCAAGGAAGGAACAGAAGGAAGCAATGACAAATGATTTAATAAACAATAGAAAAACCCCTTTCCCAACGACCGTAAACACACCCATGAAATCAACAAACGATCGGGAGATTCCTTAAATAAGTCTGCCTTATCTGAGCCCTCACACACACCACAGCAGATACACCAGATAGAGTGACAAGGTTGAAATATTGCAAGCCGTGTCCAGCAAGACACAGCTTGATCCCAGCAGGAGACGTGAGCAGGAAAGGCACAGGTTGTGCTGCAGACCGATCCTGGCACAGAGAGTGGGTATGGTGTGTGGTGGAGAACGCAGCAGCAAAAGGGTGCCGCTTCGGGGGGAAATCCCACGGCCCCTTGCGTGCAGGCTGCCCAGCGAGGCTCCCTGGTATGGTATCTGCTCCTCTCTGCTGCAGGCGCTCTTGTAGCCTTTGCCCCCCCACGTCATAACATGACGTCCCGCACCCCTCCCCCTCTCACCATTGGCTCGAAGATCACGTGGCCCGTCTGGGCTATCTGCGTCTCCTACTTCTGCTACAGCTGGGGTTTCTACACTCTTCTCAACTGCATGTCCCGTTTGATGGGTGGAGGACTGACCATCTCCTAGTTGTCACCTGGGTGGTCCCTCCCCCTCTTCTTGAGCTGTGAGGTTCCACATTCCCACCTAAACTGAGGGCTGATGGCAACCCAGCCACTTTCTATCGAGTGCAGCCTGTGGCTGCTGGTTGCATCATTGGTTGGGACATGGCTATGCCGCTGATGCATTGTCCCTCTTACCAGTGCACTGGTACTCATTTTGCCAACCTCGGAAGGATGACAGGCTGAGTCAATCTCCTGATGTATTAATTCAGCAGCCCAACGGGGCTTGAACTCAAGACCCTAGGATCCCAAGCTGTCATCCTAACCACTAAGCCAACACCAGGCTTACCCTGCCACTAAAAGAGATAGAGGACAGATTCCAAATGGTAAAACATAAAATGAAAGGATCACAGGGGTGTCACTTTTTAGGCACACACACTGGAGGGTGCACATCATCTGTCTTGACAAAAAGCAACGCATATCTAATATAACGATTAATTACTTCACCCTTACTCTAAGACATTCATTAAGGAAATAACAGAACTAAGCAACGTTACCCTCGAGGAGTCTTGTCCACAACAATAGGTTATCTTGGGTTTATAATCGTAAAATATTGTATTTTTGTTTTATTATCAAATGGGATAAGGTTTCTCAAAATGCAGCACAGGTGATTGATAATGGTCTAGTCGTGAAAAACCATGAACATAAGTTGAGTGATTCGGCGCAGGTTCTGATTATAAGGATGAGACTAAGGCCTAAGTCACATTTGCCACGGCGGCCGTGGGGTCTGCAAAATCTACGGCCACTAACAATTATAGGGCGGCTGCAGTATTTCCTGGTCACACAATGCAGCAGTCACATATGTTTTTATTTTTCGGGGAGCTGCACGGCGTATTTATAAATTGTGGAGACCAAAAACGTGGGGGTGTCGTACGGTCTTTGATTTGATGTCGCACGGTGACCTTAGGGCGTTCCTGCGGCGGCCATATAATTTTCAAGGCAGACGCAAGGTGCCCGCAGGGCGACCCTAAGGCGAACGTGCGGCCAGACGGATGGTAACGAGTGGGTTCTTTTTTTTTCTTCTTTTTTACCAGTTCTTTTGTTTCGGCTTGTCAAATTGCTACGGCGAATGTAGATATGAAAAAAAGTTATAACTCCGCGCTATAATTCCACGGCGACCCCTACCGCTTGTAAAATATAGCC
>NC_140974.1:57712179-57722179 GCF_056783735.1 Eptatretus burgeri
CAGGAAGGAGAAGAGGAAGGCCAAAGAAGACGTTCATGGATGTGGTGAGGACAGACATGCGGGTGGGTTGGAGTGTCAATGGAAGATGTGGAGGATAGAGCGAAATGGAGATGGATGATCCGCTGTGGCGACCCCTAACTGGAGCAGCCGAAAGAAGAAGAAGAAGAGAATATATATATATATATATATATATATATATATATATATATATATATATATACATAT
This sequence comes from Eptatretus burgeri, assembly GCF_056783735.1. Classification (NCBI taxonomy): domain Eukaryota; kingdom Metazoa; phylum Chordata; class Myxini; order Myxiniformes; family Myxinidae; genus Eptatretus; species Eptatretus burgeri. Next base: position 57,712,405 of record NC_140974.1, read on the forward strand.
ATATATACATACATATATATATACATATACATATATATATACATATATACATATATATATACATATATATATATACATATATATATATATATATACATATATATATATATATATATATATATATATATATATATATTTTTTGTTGCGGCTGTGGAAATTCACAGAACACCATTCAGTCTTCCCCAAGATCAGTTATGTCGATAAGTCTGTGTTCAGATTAGATTTCCCCACCGATGTCTTAAGGGAATTTATTCGTGCAACCGGGCTGTGATCTTTGAGGTTGCCGTTTTTCTTTTACTATCGTTATTTTGGACCAACCGCATTTCAACCACCACAACAACCTTCTCCGCAATCACCAACATCCCCACAGACAACGAACAACCACCTTCTCCAAAGCCACCTTCACAACAACCACCTGCTCCACAACCGCCTTCACACAACCACCTTCTCCACAGCCACCTTCACAACAAACAACAACCTTCTCCACAACGCCAACCACAGCCACCATCTCCTAAACCACATCTCCCCCAATAACCAACAACGAACACAACGCCTCACCTTCAACCCCGCAAACGCCGCCATCTTCGCGCCAGCCATGGCGAGTTCCCAGCGAAGAGCATCGCTGCAAACAGACGCGGGGGTTTCCTTGTTGCGCCAGCGATGGTGATTTCACCCACGCCCGCTCTCTCCGCGTTTCACATCGAATTTGGATCACGAGATCGGGGGGGGGGGGGCGGAGCCAGTGGGGGGTCAGAGGTTAGGGATCAGAGATCAAACCTCACCTCACAGGGCCCTATAAAAAAGCGTGCAGAGTGCCAAGTCAGTCAGTCGGTCTGGGTTTGGAGTGGTGTGAAGATCAAGGTTCGAGTCCAGTGGAGGTCTGGGTTTGCTGAAGAGACGGGAGCTGGGAGCACAGCCAAGCCTGCCGTACCGCGCAGAACTGTGCGTTCGTGTGCGGGACTTGGGGAGAGCCGGAGAGAGATCGCCAGCCAGCACCGAACGGTCCGAGGTGATCGGGCTTCGGGACAGTCCGAGCGGCGGTGAGGGACGGACGGGCTCTTAAAGAGAGCATCAACTCTAAGAGAGCAAAGACCCATTCGTTCCTCTGAGGTGTTGCCGGCTGGGCCCGAATCACCAGGCCGCCCGAGGAGGCCTGGGCCGAACCGCGGTCACGCCAGCTGCCGTGAGGACGGGACGTCGCGGGTCGCCCCAGCGAGGCACCACGAAGGTGAAGGTAACCAGCCCGGCCTCTCGGAGCTTCTGCGGTCATCACAGCTCCGTGCTCATAAAGACCCAAGAGGTCCAGTCTACCCCTCGTCTTTCCTGGGGTTTTTTCCTTGTTTCTTTGCATGAACGTTGTGGCGCCATGTCGTTAGGTAGAACCCGATGTTAAGTGCACGTGACTGTACATAATAAATATACGGTGGTAATCTTTGTCTTGCTCGCGTCTTGTCCCTACCCCCATTCATTGCATCCTTGTATATCCCTGCATTGCTGCTTTGACCGTATATGTGTGCAAATAAATGTGCTTGTGTGAATGTTAACCCGTTCGTCACATCCTTTTCCTTCATTGAACTGCCGTATTGAGTTCGGAATAATAGCTGGCTTTTTAATAGCCGATAATAGAATTGGATCCAATGGGGCTTTCGCGATAATACCCCGCTCGGTTATCCCAAAACGAAGCGAGCTGCTTAAGCGGCTCGTTGCCAAGCGGCCCTGTTGAGGTACAGTCTCTCGGTAGTCTGCCCGCGCGATTAATTAGGTATATTGACAATTCGGCGATTGACCCTGGAGCGCAGGTAGAGTGTTGACTTGGCTGTGGTGTGCTTAAAACACACCCGTAGCGAGATTTCGGCGTTTGATCTGGAAAGCTGCGACTAGATTGTCCGTTCGGTGGGCGAGAGCGGCCACCATTGGCTAGAAGCAGTCGTCCGCACGTCGGCGGGTGGGAATCTACAATATTTATGTATGTGTATGTATATATATGTATATATATATATATATATATATATATATATATACATACATACACATACACATACACATACACATATATATATGTATATACATATATATATATATATATATATATATATATATATATATATATATATATATATATATATATATATATATATATATATATATATATACTAGCATATACCCGCACGGAGTTGAATGGGTGGCAAAAGGTGGATGAGACATAATTGTTGATGTAACGGGAAGCTGGGGAGGGTGTCATTAGGGATGTGATGCACTATGGTTACCTTTCCTTAATTTTCTAAAGGACCTCCCTGTAGATGACATTTTGGGTGAGTGTCTTGTTGCTGAATAGTCCTTGTGAGGAATTATTGTCCACTTTGATAGATATATAGGAATAACCTCTTGCATGTGAAAATACAACATATAGTTGGCCATGGGAGAACACAGGGGCTGGGAGGTATATTCCGAGTTTGTCAAATGTTTTGCCCTGGGATTTGTTTATAGTAATCGAGTATGCGAGTCTGATTGGAAATTGCATCCTCTGCAGTGTGACTGGAAGGTTGGCGTCTGATGGGGCAAGTTTAACATGATATAGGCCTAGCCCTCGACTGAACAGGAGCAGTGGAGGGTGACCGAGAATCAGAATGCAAATTTCAATGAATGGCACTTTTTGGCGCACATCCGACGATCGAACACCGCTTGGACGCTTTAATTTGAAGACCACACACGCAAGACACAACACAGGTAACGATAGCGATTGATATTGACAATTAATATAAGGAACGGTAGTTGTTTGGGTACATCCGACAATCAAACACCTCTTTAATTTGAACAGTTAACACGCATGCATTCAAGGTACAGAATCTATTGTCAGACACCGCGCTTTGGAAGAACAAAGAAAAGAAGACAATCCGGGCAATGAAGGGATGACCTCATACCCGTTCCCTGGTTCCCCCTACCTTCAGATTATAGCCTTTGATGTTATCTGGACGTAGGCCTATTGCAACTTATTTTCGGGTGTTTTTAATATGTACGTTGGATTTCAGACACAAATAGACAGTCGAAGAGGGCGTGGTCAGTCCGGGAAAGAGCCGATCGGGGTACATCATGTTGGCAGAGCTCTGGCACTGATCGTTCCCCTCCTTCCACGCTGATTTTTTAAAACATGACAACCATTGCTGATGTTCTGAGCTATACTATTTATTATCAGTTATGTTTATGTTCAGTGTTTGATGCAATGAGTACTCCCTTACTCGAGTTCATATTTTTTGGATAGACGGCATCACTTACCGGACAGCAGTTCAGCGATTGCGACCAAACGGGAATAAATGCGGCCGTCGATGGGTTGAAAATCTTGTTGAAGCCATGTTGTCATCAAATTCCAGCTTAGATATTTAGTGCATAGTCTTCGTCACATTAAGAAACCCCAGTATATGGGAAATGAGCACATTCTGGGCAGTGGTTTCAGAGGAGAAACGTGAAAATACACGCAGACGTTAACAGAAATAATATTTTTTATTTTAAATAAATATTTACTTTAAATACAATGTTTCTTGTTACATTTTTTTGTGTCAAATTCACCTTCTGAGGTAGTCAGCATGTGCAGAAGAGGGTTTTACATTGCAGACGCTATTTTCGAGGAGTGGCATTACGCCTCTCGGTGGTGACGGTCTGTCGACGACAGACGTAATGACGTCAACGAATGACCGATGATGTCATGACGGAATTACGCCTCAGCGGTGACATCACACGTCGCCATGCAAACGAATGTAAAAATTAGAAAATCACCCAAAATTCCCAAACCTGTCCATCTGGCACGATCTCACATAGCCCATGCTGTTCATTAGACCAGAGCAACCGCATGTCGAAGGTGGCGACAATCCCTCCAGCTGTTTTGGAGGAGATATGTCAAATTACACGCAGACGGTAACAGAAATAATATATATAGGTGTCCCAAAAAATACAACTTTTAAAATGCTTCGTTTGATCCTAAAAAAGCAGTAATTTTGTCAGTAATGCTTCATTTCTTGTTGCAGAGACCCTGAAGTTTATTTTGATAGCAAGCAAGCGCCAGAAAAATGCCAAGACTGACCGTACAACAACGGACGAAAATTGTTGAACTTTGGCACCAGACGAAGTGTCATACAGGTGCAACGTCTTTACTCGAGACATTTTGGTATCCACTTGCGCCATGCAGCAAACTTTCGGACAATAAAGTGCACCATCGCAAAGTTTACCAATGTGGGAACCATCTCTGACCTTCACAAGGGTAACAGTGGTAGGAAGAAGACAGGTCATAGTGAAGAAAATGTGGAAATGGTGAGACAGGCGGTCGTTCAGAGTCCAAAAAAAAATCGATTCGACGTCTTTCTGCCGAGACAAACATTCATAAGAGCATCGTTCAGAGGATCCTTTGCCAAGACATTCATGCCTTTCCATACAAAATTCAAACTGAAACGGTGCTTACTGATAAACAGAAACGCAAACGACTAGACTTTGCAAATTGGTTCTCAGGAAAGTTGGAGGAAGATGCAGACTTCCTCAAGAAACTTCACATGATGGAGGAATGCCATGCTCACTTGTCCAGGGAGGTAAACAAGCAAAACTTTCGGTACTGGGGAACCAAAAATCCTGGTAATGCATCAACTGAACTGGTGCCTCGATCTGTTATCAGTCACCATGTGGGTGGCGGTTGGTTGGTATGGGATAATTGGTCCATACTTCTTTGAAGATGACCAGGGACGCACTTGCACGGTAAACCAGAGAAACTATCGCGAAATGATTCAGGAATTCTATCTGCCTGAGCTACGTACTCAGGCCCATAGGAGAAACAACCTGATCCAGATGAGAACCCAGTTGTTCAAGCAGTCTGGGGGCACCGCCTCATACAGCCAGGGAAACAAGGCGTTTTCTCAACCAACATTTTGAGGGCCGCTTTATCTCCCTCTAAGAAGACGTTGAGTGGCCACCGTATTCCCCTGACCTTACTCCTCCAGACTTCTTCTTGTGGGGGTATCTCAAGGACAGGATCTATAGAAACCATAGGCCTCAGACTCTTGATCAGCTGAAGGAAAACATCCACCAAGAAATCCAGAACATTCCTCAGGAAACGTTTCCCAAAGTGATGGAGAACATGACAACGCGTTTGCAGGCAGTGATCGGTCAACGTGGAGCCTATGTCGAACATGTGGTCTAAAACAAAATGACGATTCTATACCAAAATTTAAATTTTGGCGGCAATTTTGACATTGGTACAATAAACTTCAACCTTTCAGCTTTCTATCCAGCCATATATCTTTTTTAAAAAAATATATGTTATGACCATCCTCTTTGCAGATGAAAAATTGTATTTTTTTTGGGACACCATATATATATATATATATATATATATATATATATATGTATATATATATATATATATATATATATATATATATATATATATATATATATATATATATATATATATATATATATATATATATATATATATATATATATATATATAGCTGCAAAAGTAGGTATACAGTAATGAAAAACAAAACGTATTTTATTGATTATACAAGCATATCAATAATAACAATAATAATAAAATATAAAAAATGGTAATAATGATTTTAATGAATTAAATGAATTCTAGTATTAAATGAATCCGAGCACCACTATTATAATACTGGTGATATGGAATAGGCAAAGCCGAGAAGCGAACGTAGAATTCTTCTTACATTCGCTTCTGACTTTACATAAAACTTGTTCACAACTGTATACTAGCCAACTACACCGTGGTACATGTAACCGCCGCACAGCTGATGATTTTGACGCAATTTCCAGTTACTTCGGCCTGGATTCGGGATCGGCGATCAAATAATGTAAATCACGATTAAAAAATATTTTTTAATGATGTGGGAGATATCTTTTTTAAAATTAACTTTGGGAAAAAAAATAATTGAATAAATAAATAAAGGATCACTTGTGGTCAAGAATAAAAGAAATTAAAAGTTCCGGAAAGAGTTTCAAAATCACTCCCGGTAATGTTAAATACAAAATAAACACTTCCTGTCATGAACAAAATCACTTTCGGATGTATAAAGTTAACTTTGGGAAAAGAATAATTGAATCAGTAAATAAACACTTCTGGTCATGATCTCCCGACATGCATCATTCCCCATGACAAAAACCGGAAACAAAAAAAAAAACCAGAAGCAAAAAAAACCGGAAGCAAAATGGTCATAGCCAACGACACGGATTCACAATTGCCATGGTATTGTGTTGTTTTTGTTGTTTCCTATTCTCTCATGTGCACGCGTTAATATTCACAAGATAGAAATAAAACCCAATCGTGTTTATACACCGCACAGCGTTTTACAACCAGAAGCAAAATGTCATAGCTGACACGGATTCCAAATAGCCAGGGGTATTGTGTTGTTGTTGTTGTTTCCTATTCTCTCACGTGCACACGTTAAGTATGAAGCTCACTGCGTTTGCGATAAAAATATATGAACGTTTTTACAGCCATTTTTCCCTGCTGTGCAGGGGTTGGCTTTTTCTTGAGGCAATGTTTTTTTTTATGGCCGGTGCCCTTCCTGGTCGCCTCTTACGACACACAGGGATATGGTACACCTATTCTAACCGGGGCATACACCGGGAACAAAACACTGGTACTCATTTCGCCGACCTCGGAAGGATGACCGGCTGAGTCAACCCCCTGGTTTAAATTCAGCAGCCAACGGGGCTTAAACTCAGGACCCTCAGATCCCAACCCACCACCCTAACCACTAAGCCAACACCAGTCTTATGGTAATACTGGTATAATCCTAACTGTATACCTACTTTTGCAGCCCCCTCTATATACATATATACATATATATATATATATATATATATATATATATATATATATATATATATATATACATGCATATATATATACATGCATATATATATACATGCATATATATACATGCATATATTTCAGATCAATATCATCTTCCGGTTCCGGTTTTGAGCGGCAAGAGGTCTCCTTCGGGGCTCCCTGCTGACATTCTCAAAGTTAAGTTCCGGTTGTTATTTGTCCCGTTTTAACTGTTTAATTTTCTCACCTACATGTTAATGTGTGTTCCTAGTTCGGTTTTGTTTCAAAAATCGTGCTATTTTGTGAGTATTTATGTCGACGTTCTTACTTGGTGTTTGAGGCCTAGTCCTAGGTTTGAGGCCTACCGGTTCCACTCGGTGTTCGATCATTTTTTTTTTGTTTCTTTGTTTGTTTTTTCTCCCCATTCCTTCAATTTCTATCCTCCCCATTACCTTCAATTTTCATCCTCCCCACTTTCCAAACATCCCCCATTCTCCCAACTAATCTCTTTCTTATCTCAAAAAAAAAATATATATATATATATATATATATATATATATATATATATATATATATATATATACCCAACAACAACAACAACAACACGCTCACCTTCTCCCGATTCTGCTACTTCTTCTTCCTCTTAACTTCCTCCTCGTCTTCCTCGATTTCTTTTTTTTTTTTACACTTCCATGACCTAATCTGTTGAACTCTCTCATACATTAATATTAACAACAAAAACGATCTTATAATGCTTCATCTTCCTCTCTCACACATGTGGTACTCTTTACTGTTTCACAATGCACTTCTCTTCTGCTATTTTAACAGACTGCTCTCATTTCGACCTCTCCTTCATTCCTTGCCTAAAAAATCCAACTATTACAGCGCTTCTTCTCTCCATGCTCTGAATTCGCCTTCATTGCATCCATCAAGAATTGTGTTAAATCGCATCTCTGACCTAAAACTTTTAAAAACCACAGTTTGCCATGGATGCTCGCTTTCCATCAACCATTCTTTTTTCCAACTTCAGTGCCAACTCACCCCCCTCATCCCTCACTCTCACTCTCAAAGCAACCATCCCACTCTTCTCCCTCCAAGCCTCCCTCTCACCTCTTTCAAAAATTCCCCCTCACCTTTCTCCCACCTTTCATCCCCCTCACTCTTCCTTCTCTAAGTTGCCCCCCTCTCATCCACCAACCTGCCTCCCTCCACTGCCCTCTCACCTCCATCTCTTCACTCCACCTCCTCAAATCCTCAACTGCCATCTTCCTTGTCTCTTGTCCCCCCCCTCTCCCAGCACCACAGAGCCTTTTCTCCTCCTCATTCCGCCCCCTCCCCTCGCTATTCTGCAATACCCCACACTCCTTCAGCAACCCTCCTTACCCCCCCCCCTCGTCCCTCGTCCTACCCTCCCCCGCCCCCTCCACCTCCTGCACCCAAAGCCTCCTCCCCTACCTCTTCATTAAAAGTGTGGACCTCAAATATCCGGGGCCTTCGCTCAAACCTTTCAGATCTTTCCATGCAGGTTGCCACTGACAAACCAGACATTATCTGCCTAACAGAAACTTTCCTCTCCCAAGACGTGTCTGACTCCCAAGTATCTCTCCCTGGTTACTCCCTCTTACGGTATGACAGACCTGAGCCTCGTCCTGGTGGAGGTGTTGCTCTCTTCATCAAAGACTCTATTCCTCACTCTCCCTGCACTGCTCTCACTCCCCACACCCCCAGGAATACCTCTGGCTTCGGCTTCCCCTCCACTCCCACCTCATGTTTATATGTGTACTGTACCGTCCACCGAACAGTGATGACTCCATCTACACCTCACTCTCCGAAAACATGGACCATCTTCTATCTTCTCATCCAAACTCTCTCTTCCTCTTATGTGGCGACTTCAATTGTCATCACGCCAGTTGGCTAGGTGTGGGTACCTCTCTCACCTGCCATGGGACATCAGCAAAAGCTTTCTGTGACTCATTGGGACTGACTCAATCGGTCAACTTCCCGACCCGGATCTCAACCAATGGTACTCCATCTCTTCTGGATCTGATTTTGACAAATTTCCCTGACAATATCTGCTGCTCTTCCTTCGCTCCAATTGGTTCTTCTGACCACGTCCTTGTTAAAGTGGACATCTCTCTGGCTGTCATCAGAGAACCACCTCACCGCCGTCGAGTCTGGCATTTCACTCAAGCCGACTGGCAGGGTCTCCGAGCAGCCATCAAACTTACAGACTGGTCTCCTATCACTACTTTCTCAAACATCAACTCATCCTGGGAATTCTTTCAAAGAAACTTGCTCTCCCTCATGCACAGATTTATCCCCTCTCGTGTTCAGTTGTCTTACCCTTCCTCCCGCCCTTGGTTTACTGAAGCTTGTGGTGAGGCAGTTGTCCTGAAACAACTTGCCTTTGCCTCATGGAAAGCAAACCCAACTGAGGGCAATCTCAGTTCTTTCCACAAAGCTCGGAACAAGTGTGTATCTACCCTCAGGAGAGCCAGAAAACAACATCTTTCTCATCTCAAGTCTGAACTCTCAAACCTCTCTCCCTCCTCAAAATCCTGGTGGCGTTTAATCAAATCTGTTTCTGGTGTATGTTCCCCCTCCATCCCCTCCCTTACCTCAAATGGCCGCACTGCTGATTCCACACGTGATAAAGCTGAATGTCTAAACTCGGTGTTTGCAGCTAAATCTTGTGTCCCAAACCCATCACTATCTCTACCCACTTTACCCAGTCGCACCCAACTGTCCCTGGACTCTGTATCCTTTTCTCCTGACAAGGTGGAGAGCTTGCTTTCAAACCTCGAGTCAGATTCTGCAACCGGTCCAGACGGCATCAGCCCACGTGTCCTCAAAGCCTGCTCTTCTGCTCTTGCTCACCCTCTCTCTGTTCTATTCACCCTCTCATTTTCCCAAGGTCATCTGCCATCTGCTTGGAAATCT
>NC_140974.1:57727179-57802179 GCF_056783735.1 Eptatretus burgeri
TCCTTCAACCCTAACCCGAGCCAAGCAGAAGCTGAAGCTTACTACTCCCCCTCTCTCCTCAACAAAGCAGAGGATCTCTCCATTATCCTCCTCCGCCCCTCCCCCGCTCCCAGCGTGACTCATCCCCTCATGCCCGCACATCCGCAGGTGGGAGGGAGTTGCTTACATCATGAATCATGGGACGGGAGGGCTCTTCCTTTGTGTTGTGATCGCTCCCTAACTATTAAATTAAATCACAGCGCCACTTAATAGATTTCTGCCCATTAAACAATGGAAGGTGACCTATCTATAGAACATGCACTTATCGACATATGTGAGCTAAAGGATCCTGTATATTGAGTGCGATCGAATTTCAAATTCGTAATATATATGTATATATATATATATATATATATATATATATATATATATATATATATATATATATATATATATATATATATATATATATATATATATATATATATATATTGTTGCGGTATTCGCGCCCGCCGGCGTGCTGACGGCCACGTAACTCGAATCGCGGCACGTCGCCCACCGGACGGACAATCCAGTCGTGACCCTCTCGGACTAACGCCGGGAACCAGTCACGGGTGGACCTTTCGGTCTCACCGCGATCGAGCCAATCAGCCCCCGCGTGGGATAGGGTTGCTCGCCAAATTCGACCTACCTAAGTACCCACGCGGAGGGTAGACCGGGCGATCGCACCTCGCCGCAGGTCGACTTCGGACACGGGCCACTTAAGCGACCCGTTCCGTACTATCGGAATAACCGAGCGGTGTTATCGTCGACCTCGACGGTTCGATTAATTATCGGGCGTATTCAGCCCACTACCAACCCTTTACGTGAAGCAAGATGAGGATTCAATGAAGGAAATGACGAAGCGAAGCGGGAAACAGTTCAACAGAAAGCACATTTATTCGCGGCACACGGGAAGCACACATATACAATTCCACCAAATGCACACAGAAAAGAAAAACACAATGCAATTTACACAAAAAGCAAATGTAAAAGCGAAGACACAATGCAGAGCTAATACCGACTACCGAGCACACGGCAACACTTATACAATTTTACTTCACAGACGGCGCCGACAACACATACCCAAAACCAAGGAAAAGAATACCCTCAAGGATGAGGCGGGCCTGAGGCCGAGACCGGGTCGGGCCTACCTGTCTGGTGATGAGACGCGGAGCGGCGATGGTGCCTCAACTCCGCGGGCCTTGCGGGCAGTGTCTGGTAGGGGGTGGGAAAGGGGCCCCCTTGGTCGCACTATCTCAGCGCGGGGGGAAACAGGAGGGGGTTGCTGATGCTCGGGGTATAGAGGATTTTTATTGTCCCGCGACGAGCGTCTCCACCTCGGCCAGGTCGCGCTGTCGGCCTCCCTGGGGTGCAGCTCCCTGCACGACGCGAGCACCCCCTCGTCTGCCCTCGCCGCCTCTCCACAGCTCCGTCCCCTCCGCTCCGACTCCAACGCACACTACGACCAGCTCCTTCTTGCCAACTCCACCGCCCGCGAAGTCTTAACTCTCTGTACTCTTCTCTTTCTCTCCTACTCACTGGACTGACGAACACGGTCGCTTATATCAGCCCCGTGGCTTCGCCCTCTCATCTTTGACCCCCTCCCTTCGACCTTTCACCTCGCTCCCCATTGGCCCGAGAAAAAGTGGGCGTGAATGCTTTTTGATCCATAAATTTGCATATATCGATCGCCCTCCAACGCCCTGGAGGCGGGGCCAAATCGCCCCTCGCTCACCGATTGGACGGCAAAAAGTGGGCGTGTGTCGTTTTTGATCCGTTTTTGAAGCACAAAATCCGTGATTTTGTACACGCTGTTCGGCGCGCGCCCTGCACGAGTCCAACACCGGTACCCACAAGCGGCGCAAGAACGGTGGCGATGCGTCGGTTGCGAGGTGTGACGTGAAGGTCGTGGCGGTTGTGGTGAAGCGGCGTTGTGGTTGGTGGTTGATGTTGTGACTGGTGGTGGTAACAATGGCGGTTGGTCCAAAATAAAGATAGCAAAAGAAAAACGGCTATCCTGAAGAGTCGCAGCACGCATAAATGACATGTATTCCCACTAGACAACGGGTTCGGGCCTAACTACACATGTACTTACCGAGATACCTCACCTAAGGGACCTGAATGGTGGTTTGCGAATTTGGTAACCACAACACTACCCCCTCCCCTTTTTACAGACTCGTCCCGAGTCGTCAAATTTTCGTGTGCCATCATGTGTAGTTTTCCCCTGGTACATTTTACCTACGGATCCCTGAGTGCGACATTCATGGTATTCGTGTCCCCAAAATAAATAACCTGAGGGCTGCGTAACTACCTAAACAAACTCACTCACACGGACGACTTAAATAAAATTGCCGGCGCTAGGACAGACATGCCGGGGGCGCACTCATATTTACAGTACATCTTAACCTTAACTTACAAATTTTACACTAAACCATGGCCCAGGATCACTGAACTCTGCAAAAGAAAAGCAGTTAGCAGGGGGCCAGGCTGCTCGCATGCAGTCTCTGGCTCAAAACAATGCAGGTGACAGGGAACGTGGCTGGCTGCTCACACGCAGTCCAAGGCCTTCCCTTTTTGAACTGAACGCAGTGAACCACAACGGTGCATGGGCTGCACAAATGCAGTCTCCGTGCCAGCTCAAGTGGCACACGCAATGAGCGCAACGAATGGATGGATGAATGGTTTGAACTGAACGCAGTGAACCACAACGGTGCATGGGCTGCACAACGCAGTCTCCGTGCCAGCTCAAGTGGCACACGCAATGAGCACAACGAATGGATGGATGAACACAAACACGGTGCACGGGCCGCCACTGCAGGCCCGTGTTGTAGCTGCCAACAGGGCAGTTCTTGCAGCTTGCAAACTGTTGCCTTGCGGATCCTGGCGCACATGGAAATGAACAGGGGGGGGCAAAGCAAAAATTGAACGGGGCTGGTGAACATGGGCAGTGGGCATGGCATGGCAAAGGTGCAGGCAAACACAGCCCGCAGAAGAAGGCCGCTGCAGGCAAACACAGCCGGCAGATGAACTGGCCGGCACAGGCCTTGAAGAAAAACAGCCAGCAGATGAAGTGGCTGGCACAGGCCTTGAAGCAAAACACGGCCAGCCGATGGCACAGGCCTTGCAGCAAAACAACAGCTGCCGATGAAGTTGGCCGGCCTCCGCCTCGAAGAAAAACACGGCCAGCCGATGAAGTTGGCCAGCCTTTGCCGTTCAGTGGAGGTTGGTGGAGGGAGTGCGGTGGTGCTGGCCACTTGGAAGGCGGGCTCGGACCTACCTACCTGTCTCCCTCCCACCTATCGCCTTTGCCTGTCACTGTACATACCCACTCCCTTAATTTGTCAAACCCCAATTTAGCCCCAACTTATTTTTTTGTTGTTTTTATTTTTACTTCCCCACTATAAATCGTCCCCTAACCCCCTTTATCGTCCTTGTTCGGCTAACCTATCCTGTCACCTAGCCTACTCCCAACCCCTACGTTCCCTTCCCGGAGGGGAATAAGGGAGAGCTAACGTCCTGTGTCGAGGCCCAACGAAGCCTCAGAATGGCCTCCCCAGAGTTCGGCGATCTATAACCAAAGTGGGTCCAGCGGCCCACAACGAGAGCGAGGGGATGGATGGTGCGGAGGGGTACATCTCCTAATCTACCCTAACCATTTAACTGTTAAACTACCCCGGGGCTTTCAACAAGCGCCTCTCGCTTAAACTATTGGTTCTAACAACCCAGATTCCCGTCGCCTGTGTTGGTGTCCTCACAATTTCGGGCCTCGCCCCCCAATTTTCTCTCCGTGCCCTCACACGGTCTCCTGGCTGGGACACGTGGCTCCCTTTGACAGGCACGACCCTCTGCCGATTCTCCCGCTATGGCACCCCCGGGCACTACACTGCCTCCGAGCCTACTAGCTCCCTAACACCGGGGAGTGCCCCCCATGGCACCTCCCCTGAAACGCACACGTGGCAGGCCGGCCTCCCGGGCCCCTTTCCGAGGGTCACCCGTGCCCACAACACTGCCCACGCGGCTAATGGCGCCCCGGGCCCCCGCACCAAGCAGGCGCACCCGTGCCCACTACGCTATCCCGGCCCCCCATGGGCCCTTGGCCAACCACGGCCGACTAGCCTGGTGCCCGGGGTACCCACTCAGCGATACTCACCTTTCGCAGCCACGCTCCCAAGCCCGTCAACAGGGCTCCTGCACCCCTCCAAATGGGTCTCGAGCCTACTTTCCCACCAACAACAAAACGACCTCCATTTTTCAATTTGACTAACCCCCTAACTCACTTTATACTGACTCCGGGGTCCCTTGGGCGGGAGTCACTCCTCCCCCCAATCACTCATCGCACCATGCATTCCCCATTCGCTCCACTCACACAGACCCGCTGGCCTCACTCACTCACCAAGCACATGCTTCCACCTCACTCAACATGTACACGCTTCCAATTCACTCACCAACAACTCTTCAACACACACACCACTGAACTCTGCCATTCTTCTAACTACATCCCCCAACTAACTCGTGCTCCCACGTCGTCCCTTAAACTACAGCACGTTCCATTTAACACTACGTAGCTAAACTACGTCAACTCTACACATCCAAAGTCTGTCTCTGTCTCCAAAATAATCCCATTAATCAATTTCCCAACCTAAATCTGGCTACAATCCCTCTAACTAATCCATTCCACGGACTCCATGAGGACTTACCCCTGCCCCATGAAGTCGGTCTAACTAAGCTAACCCTTCCCCCTAACTAGTTTCCATCCTGTGCCCAGGTAAGGGGGTCTTTCACCCCTTGCCCAGGAATCCTGTGCACCCGAAAGTGAGGCTTGTTTTTTCTTTTTTGTTTGTTTTTTTTTTCATGCGCAGCACCTGCGCGGCAACTCAGAGCTCGCGCACTTTACACCTGCCCGTGACGTCATGCAGCTGCACGTGTTCCTCGTCCCTCCTTGGACGGTACCATCCGGCAGAGATACCCCTCCTGCCGGATTCCAACCACACGTGCAGCCATGACGTCACCGTGCGCAAAAAAAAAACACAAGCCCCACGTCTCGAGGGGTTCCCCACGCGAACACATGTGCTTTGCCCGTTGGAGCTTAACACACACGATCGCGTGGAGAACCCGTCCGGTCCAAATCAATTTACCAGCCGAAACTTTGTCCGTCCCCGGGATCGGCAAATCCACCGCGTGCGTTTCCGGACCGGGACTTCACTCTCGCAAGCGAGCACGTGGCGGTCTCGTGCGTTGCACAGCACGAACCGCGTGCTCACTGCTGGGTGAACCCGGCACGGTCCTCGAAACAACTACAGCCGCTATTCGGCTTTCTTTCCTCCCATGTCGCCGTCGTCGCCATTCGACCCACGCACACCTGCGTGTTACGACGCACACAGTCCACTCCATCACATTCACACCGGGAGACGCGGCTGCGTGCTCCCGCATGCCCACCGACATCTCCCTTACATACCGCTCTCTCACACACACGGTCTCCCTTGCACACAGCGACCTTGCACACGGCCGTTCACCCACGCGTGCCTCACTACTCACACAAACCATACTACTCACACACGCGGGGGCACTCAACCGCTGTGCCTCATCCACACACCGTGCCTCACTCACACACGCGGGGGCACTCACCCGCTGTTCCTCATCCACACACGGCGTGCTGGGAAGCACACACTCCGGCACACTCGGCACCACACCACTCACGTGGTGCCTCACTCATACTGGCCGTTTCACCCACACACACGGCCTCACTCACACACGGTGCTTCACCCACACACGGCGTGCTGGGAAGCACGCACTCCGGCACAATCGCCACCACACCACTCACACACGGGGTCGCTTCCACACACGGGGACGCACTCACACCTTGCACCACACACACAGGGACAACCACACTGGGGATTCGTGTCCCCACAAGGGTCTCCGGGGCCTCTATACCCCCCAAGCTCTCCAAGCACCTGTCCGCAGCACTCCTCCCCTCAACCTCGCAAAGCACGACCGAACTCACCTGGTCGTGACTCACCTCAAGGGGGCATACTCCCTCCCCTCGTTCCTGGAGGAGGCCATCCAGGTGCTCGCACTGGGTCTCCACACGCTCCGCGAGCTCACCCCCATTATCCTCCACTACCTCCGTGTGTGTGTGCGTCACTTACCCCGTCCTCACCGTGCAGTCTCTCCTCTATCGTTCCCTTCCCGGCTACCGTCACTGCCAACTCTTCACCCTTTACCTCCCTTTTCTCAACTATTATTATTTCCTTTGTCGTCACTTCGTGTCTCGTCTCACACGTTTTGGTCTCCCCATTTAATTTTTCCCTTTTGGTCACCGTCGATTCCTCTGTCACGACCCTCGCCCAACACGCCCCCCGAATTATTTTTTTACCCGCCTCCACCGCGGGCCTGTCAGCCGTTGCACCCCCTTCCTTCGTTCCTTCTACACGTGGAGTTGCCATTTTGAGTTCCCCGCTAACGGCCTTCATGCCCGCCTGCAGGCATCGGCCCATGTTCTGCGTCTCACCCCGCAGCTTTTTCATTTCTTCCCTCATGTTTGCTTCCATTCCGTTTATTTGCTTGTTCATTTCGTTTTTCATTTCATTTGTGTTTGTATCCATCTTTTCGTTCATGCCTTTCATTTCGTTTTTCATATTCGCATCCATTTTTTTGATCATTTCCGCATTCATCTTTTCGTTCATGCCTTTCATTTCGTTTGTATTTGCATCCATCCTTGCTGTCATTGCCGCCAGCATGGCGCATAGCTGGGCCATGTTGGATGCACTCAGCTGAGCCGTTTCGGCAAGGGTTGGGGAAGGGTTTTGGTGGAGAGGGGGGGGGAGGTGTCATACACCGCGGCCGCTGCCGCACCCATTTCGGGCTCTGGGTTCAGTTGGGCGAGTCCGTGTTCCTGCACAATCAACATTTCCTGCTTGGGGATTCCATCCTGGACCATGGATTCTACACATTCTACATCCATTTCTAATACCCCCGGCTCCCGCTCGCCTTGAGACGCCATCTTGCTTCTCTTAAAGGGTTAATTTGAATCGCTCGTAATTTGGAGGGAATCGGGGGTCGCTTCTCTCACCCCTGGACCGATTCCCGTGAATTTAGCCGGAGACAGGAGAGCCCGTTTTCCTGTTCTCCGATACCAGTGCCGCGAGGAGGGCGATGGATTTGTATCGCACGACCTGACACCAGTGTTGCGGTATTCGCGCCCGCCGGCGTGCTGACGGCCACGTAACTCGAATCGCGGCACGTCGCCCACCGGACGGACAATCCAGTCGTGACCCTCTCGGACGAACGCCGGGAACCAGTCACGGGTGGACCTTTCGGTCTCACCGCGATCGAGCCAATCAGCCCCCGCGTGGGATAGGGTTGCTCGCCAAATTCGACCTACCTAAGTACCCACGCGGAGGGTAGACCGGGCGATCGCACCTCGCCGCAGGTCGACTTCGGACACGGGCCACTTAAGCGACCCGTTCCGTACTATCGGGATAACCGAGCGGTGTTATCGTCGACCTCGACGGTTCGATTAATTATCGGGCGTATTCAGCCCACCACCAACCCTTTACGTGAAGCAAGATGAGGATTCAATGAAGGAAATGACGAAGCGAAGCGGGAAACAGTTCAACACAAAGCACATTTATTCGCGGCACACGGGAAGCACACATATACAATTCCACCAAATGCACACAGAAAAGAAAAACACAATGCAATTTACACAAAAAGCAAATGTAAAAGCGAAGACACAATGCAGAGCTAATGCTGACTACCGAGCACACGGCAACACTTATACAATTTTACTTCACAGACGGCGCCGACAACACATACCCAAAACCAAGGAAAAGAATACCCTCAAGGATGAGGCGGGCCTGAGGCCGAGACCGGGTCGGGCCTACCCGTCTGGTGATGAGACGCGGAGCGGCGATGGTGCCTCAACTCCGCGGGCCTCGCGGACAGTGTCTGGTAGGGGGTGGGAAAGGGGCCCCCTTGGTCGCACTATCTCAGCGCGGGGGGAAACAGGAGGGGGTTGCTGATGCTCGGGGTATAGAGGATTTTTATTGTCCCGCGACGAGCGTCTCCACCTCGGCCAGGTCGCGCTGTCGGCCTCCCTGGGGTGCAGCTCCCTGCACGACGCGAGCACCCCCTCGTCTGCCCTCGCCGCCTCTCCACAGCTCCGTCCCCTCCGCTCCGACTCCAACGCACACGACGACCAGCTCCTTCTTGCCAACTCCACCGCCCGCGAAGTCTTAACTCTCTGTACTCTTCTCTTTCTCTCCTACTCACTGGACTGACGAACACGGTCGCTTTTTATCAGCCCCGTAGCTTCGCCCTCATCTTTGACCCCCTCCCTTCGACCTTTCACCTCACTCCCCATTGGCCCGAGAAAAAGTGGGCGTGAATGCTTTTTGATCCATAAATTTGCATATATCGATCGCCCTCCAACGCCCTGGAATCGGGGCCAAATCGCCCCTCGCTCACCGATTGGACGGCAAAAAGTGGGCGTGTGTCGTTTTTGATCCGTTTTTGAAGCACAAAATCCGTGATTTTGTACACGCTGTTCGGCGCGCGCCCTGCACTAGTCCAACACCGGTACCCACAAGCGGCGCAAGAACGGTGGCGATGCGACGGTTGCGAGGTGTGACGTGAAGGTCGTGGCGGTTGTGGTGTTGTGGTGTGGTTGGTGGTTGATGTTGTGACTGGTGGTGGTAACAATGGCGGTTGGTCCAAAATAAAGATAGCAAAAGAAAAACGGCTATCCTGAAGAGTCGCAGCACGCATAAATGACATGTATTCCCACTAGACAACGGGTTCGGGCCTAACTACACATGTACTTACCGAGATACCTCACCTAAGGGACCTGAATGGTGGTTTGCGAATTTGGTAACCACAACAATATATATATATATATATATATATATATATATATATATATATATATATATATATATATATACATATATATACACATATATATATACACATATACATATATATACATATACACATATACATATATATATACATATATATACACACATATACATATATATACACATATACATATATATACACATATACATATATATACACATACAGATATATACACAGGGTGTCCCAAAAAAAAATGTACTCACATGTTGGCTACTCATAACTCATTGAATTTTTCATTTCTTTTCAGATCAAATTGACCCTAATAATGGCAGAAGTACAACTATGTTTTAAAGAAAGAAAATTTTTCATAAAGTGCTACTGGAAGCACGAAAACATCATGGAAGTGCAAAGACATTTTAGAAGACATTTTCACAAAGATCCACCAACGCGACGCACCATTGCTCGCATCTGAAATAAGTTTGAAACAGATGGAACTGTGCATGACGTCCATAAGGAGCGTTCAGGAAGACCACGGTCATCAACCACCCCCGCAAAGGAAAATCAATTGCTGGAAACCCTCCACCGATCCCCACGGAAATCTGTACGACAACTGGCTCGTGAAACAGGAATCCCAAAATCAAGCGCCCATCGCATTTTGAAGCGAATTCATTGGAAAAGTTACATTCCAAAATTAATCCACACTCTAAATGAAGACTATCCTGACCGGAGAGCTGAATTTTGTGAGTGGTACCTGGGCAAATGCGGAGAAGATGCAGCATTTCCATCCAAAATTGTTTGAAGCGATGAGCCCAGCTTCAAGTTAAATGGCTCACTAAACCGACACAATGGCACGTACTGGGCTCCTGAAAATCCGCATGTTACTATGGAATACCATTTAAACTTACGAGGGGTTACTGTGTGGTGTGGGATATCAGCATTGCGCATCCTAGGGCCATTCTTTTTTGACCAAACTGCCACTGGGGTTGTTTACTTAAACTTGCTGCAGGAATCCGTCGGTCCACGTGTCAAAGAGATATTTGGTGACGAAGAGATTTACTTTCAGCAAGATGGAGCACCTTTCCACTACCACCGTGATGTAAGGGCCTATCTTGAAGCAACCTTTCCAAACAGATGGATTGGACGAAGAGGTAGTGTCGAATTCCCTGCGCGTTCCCCAGACCTCATGCCAATGGACTTCTTTTTATGGGGATATCTCAAAGATAAGGTTTACAGCTCAAAACCAGTAACAGTCGATGAGCTGAAAGAAGAAATTGAAAGACAATGTCTTGCAGTTCCAAATGAAATGATTCGTAATGCTGTTGAATCCATTGGTCCGCGTTATCGGCTGTGTTTGGAACGTGATGGTCATCAATTCGAACATTTGTAAACATGCATTTATCCATTAATCTCATTTCTAAGTCAATAAACAACGCATTTATTATCATTAAAAGAGCGAGTACATTTTTTGGGACAATATATATATATATATATATATATATATATATATATATATATATATATATATAGATAGATAGATAGATATATATATATATATATATATATATATATATATATATATATATATATATATAGATAGATAGATAGATATATGAAATGTCGGTGTGTGTGTAAAGATGTGATGATCGGTTGGTGTGTGTGCATCTCAGAATGGTTTCCTCTCAGCACTCCCATACCTCTTCTCCTGGGTGGTCATGGTGGCCAGTGGTTTATTTGCTGACTGGCTCTGCCGGAGAATGGTGTTTACCACAACCACAGTTCGCAAGATCTTCACATTATTTGGTTAGTCTTTTATGCAGCCACAACGCCTTTCTCTATTTTCCATTATGCCCCTTCACCTGACATTACCACGATTGAGTTCCCTCATCACTCTCCTATTTCATGTAACATGTTCTTCCTCTGATTATGGTGACCGAATGGGCTGGCAGGATGGCCTAGAGGTATGCACACTCACCTCTAAGCTGTCCAGCTTGGCTTTGAATTTTGGCCCAGCAATAAACCGTCATCCCAGGCAGGGCGATTCAATATGTACCATCCCTCTGATAAACGTTAAACTTGGCGTCCCATTGGTTGGCATTAATTGGTGGCTCACCAATCCACTTACGATCCACCTATCTTTTGTGCAGGCCTAGGAGGCCCATCGTTGTTCCTTATCGCCGTGTGCTATGTTGGCTGCAACAGCACACTTGCCGTGATCTTCCTTACCCTGTCCTTGGTGGCTGGAGCACTTTCCAGCTCAGGAAACAGCATCAACCACTTGGATATTGCACCTCAGTAAGCTGCCTCGCATTGACCCACCACCCAGAATACACATCACCTTTCCACCACCATACCTGATGTACACCAAGTCTAGTGCTCAAATCAAGGTCGGTGGTATATGCTGCTTCACACTAAACCCTGAGATTGATATGTATTTGCAGGTTTGCAGGAATTTTACTTGGAATTTCCAACTCATTCGCGACCATTCCTGGTTTCCTTGCACCTTTGGCCGTGGGCTATCTCACCAGTAACGTGAGTCCTTTTATCCTTTATCAACAAATACCACCCATCGCTTCGTAAGACGGGAATACTAAAGGGAGAAAAGGGGGGGGAGAGCGCGAGGAGGCGGAGGGGGGGGAGGAAATCACGAGGAGGCGGAGGAGGGGGAAAGAGCATGAGGAGGCGGAGGGAGGAAAAGAGCGAGGAGGCGGAGAGAGGAAAAGAGCGAGGAGGCGGAGGGGGGAGAGCGAGGAGGCGGAGGGGGAGAGCAAGGAGGCGGAGGGCGGAAAAGAGCGAGGAGGTGGAGGGAGGAAAAGAGCGAGGAGGCGGAGGGAGGAAAAGAGCAAGAAAGCGGAGGGGGGAAAAGTGCGAGGAGGCGGAAAAGAGCGAGAAGGCGGAGAGGGGGGAGAGCGAGGAGGAAGAGGGGGGAAAGAGCGAGGAGGCGGAGGGGGAAAAGAGCGAGGAGGCGGAGGGGAGGGGAAGAGCGAGGAGGCGGAGGGGGAAGAGCGAGGAGGCGGAGGGGGGAGAGCAAGGAGGTGGAGGGGGGAGAGCAAGGAGGCAGAGGGGGGGAAGAGCGAGGAGGCGGAGGCGGAAAAGAGCGAGGAGGCGGAGGGGCGGAAAAGAGCGAGGAGGCGGAGGACGGAAAAGAGCGAGGAGGCGGAGGGCGGAAAAGAGCGAGGAGGCGGAGGGCGGAAAAGAGCGAGGAGGCGGAGGGCGGAAAAGAGCGAGGAGGCGGAGGGTGGAAAAGAGCGATGAGGCGGAGGGCGGAAAAGAGCGAGGAGGCGGAGGGAGGGAGAGCGAGGAGGTGGAGGGAGGGAGTGAGTGAGTTGGGGTGGGGGAGGGAGTGAGTGAGTTGGGGTGGGGGAGGAAAGGCAGCGAGAAGCGAGAGGAAGGGAAGACAGACGTGTGGTGGAATGTTAAATACGATTAATACTGTTTCATCAAAATGCTTCTGCATAGAATAACAGTGAAGATGAAAACAAAATAATGTCTGAAATCCATTTTCTACTGGTCATACTCAAAATACTGTCCAGACACGTTCAGAGACAAACACCACCTGGACATGTCCAGAGAGACAAGAGACAGACAGAGAAGTATGGAAGCATGCTACTCTGTATTTGGTGGGGGGGGGGCAGCGAACGAGGATGTGGGTGTGGGGAGGGGAGTTAGGAAAGAGAAAATGTTATGCTTAAACACACAGAAAAAGTGCTTGGCCGATAGAAATTCTTCAGGAATCGGCAGATCGGAGTCAGTGTGATTACCGACTACAGTACGTACTGTGTACAACCCAAAAACCTTGAGTAGCTTTCACCCTTGTTTTGGGGAAATTTCAACAAACAAATTTTAAAACGTTGCATTATAGACGTTTCAGGGAGATATGCATAAACATTAATCTTTATAAACAGCTGCCGATCGTCATGTGACAGGTGGGTGAAAAAAATTTGGCTCTAATTAATTTAGAAAACGTGTTAATACGGCAAACGGCTTGGAAATTGGGTGTTATCAAATATATTTTGCTTTGAAACTCAAAAAGTGAAACCATATAACCTTTGTAAATCATGTACCTATACCTTGTAGCAACCGCTGACTGTACATCCCGATTGGGACACGAACTGTACTGCTGTCGACTGTAGGGTGCTCGGTAAGTGGCTTAAACACTCAAACAAGCACTCCAATTAAATGGTTGATAAGGAACGGCTGGCCAGGCTATGGCTGAACACCATATAGAATGCGCCCGCAGCTGTTAAAAATTTTTTTAAATTAATTTGTTCAAATAATTACTTTATCCACAAAAGAGTTGCTGTTTAACATAGAACAACTCTGGAGACATCACAAAGTTTGATTCCCCGTGAAATAAACATTGTAGCCAATCCGCCACGTTGCCTGCTCATCTGTGCACGCATCACGTGATACAGCGGTTCGCGGTCCACACAAACATTATAACTTCATTTTAAAACGTCCGTTTTTCACCAGATTTGCTTCGATACCTTGTGGAGCACCTCATGAAACCTCCAAAAATATCGACACAGATCTGGCAGATGCTATTGATAAGCAGTTCCTCTGGGGGACTGGGTGTGCCGTCAAGCAGTGAATGCATTAAATTGTACAGTTCAATGAAGCTCGTTAATTTTGGCACATTCCTAAATCTTTTGTTCACTTAATAGAATTCTCCAAACAGTAGAAAAAGATAAGTTTAATGCTTTGGAAATTTCACATTTTATTGTGTACATATGGAGAAGGAGGGAACATAGCCTTGCTTGCTTGCAGTAAATCGGTATATAGGCTTAGTTATAAGACTCGTTATTTATTTAAATTATCAGATTTCACTCCAGATTTCAACACTTATTTAGTCCGGACGATATCCGATCGTCAAAGCCGAAATTATATTTCAATGATATACTTTAATTCTTCCGTGAGAGCAGATCGTGGAAAATTGCATCACATAATGATTAAATCACTCCAGGCTCCAAATTTGAAAACTAAAGCACTTAAAAAAAGTGATGTATACAGCAATTCGTAGCTATGATAAGCAGGCATTCGATAATACGAGTGAGGAAAGTGGAAAAAACAACAACTTTATAGTGAAGAAATCGTTGCGGCATGTTCTAAGTCAAGGCAAGGTTGAACAGGTCAAAAAACGAGGCGGCTTCAGACCCCAGCGAGGTAACCCAAGATACGCCTTCAGACTCCATAGAGCAAAGTGACTGAGGATGTGCTTGGTAAAGTATATAATTAAATGAGGCTGTTAATCATCTTCAAAAGGGGTGTTTTAATTCACCCAATTTTCAGTCATGCACTTCCTTGGAGTTTTCTTAGATGCATTAGGATTAGATGCATGCAAAGTTTCAGGCTGTGAGGTTTTATACACACACACGCTAATTGCTCAGTCATTTAAAAAGATAACTTTTGGACATTTCAGTGTGGATTATCAGCAATTTTGAATTAATGGAACAGAAATAATAAATTTTACAACCTTAAGGATACTCATCACGTCTTGGTGACCTTTAATTAGTCAACAAGTATAAATGAGCGAGCAACTTAACGAACATGCAAAAGCATATGTTCCATAATTATCAGAATTTCTTTTTAAATGGACCAAAAGAAGCAATTGTAATTAAACATTTTAAGCTCATCACATCTTCCTTTACCTTTTTTCATCAGCGGTCATGACCTGTGCCATGGTTAATATAACTGTGTCCAGAATTCTCCTGTTTTGAAGAATCTTCAACCAACCCTCCTCCCCTCCAACTTTACCCCATTCTCTAACTCCTCCCTATCCATAACTTTCCCATCTTCCCTTCGCCTCAAAGGCTCCCTAAACTACAACTCACTACCACATTCACACAGAACTGCTTTTCTTATCACTTTCAACAATCCTCTCCCCCATGACCACAATGTATTCCTATTGCTGAACTTGGGATTCAAAAAAGGAAACCCTGTTTAACAAATACAAGTAGATGACCCTTAACCCCCACTACCCCCTTTCCCCTGCATGTTAGCAATAAAATAAAATGCCTGACCCATCACTACACCCCTGCATATCCACAATCTCTTCTACATGCGTTCATTCTATTCTCTCGGCCACTGTTGTTATTCATTTCCAACTTGTATACATGATTGTAAACAAATAATTATGGAAACAGTAAAAACCAGGTATAGGATGCAAATAATACATGATGGAATTGTATCTCGTGTCATAATTGTATTCTCCAGTGTAGTCTCATGATAATGTAGCACACTGTGGTTGGTCATCATGCAAGCAATCAGAAGGTGCTACACCTGCAGAAGGACTATCAACTATGGTCCCAAGGAAGGAACGGTCACATAAGCTTATAGAAATCGAAGTGTTAGTGAAGGCCACTATGTTGGTGTAAGTTGTGTGAACCCAGAGGAGGATACGCCCTAACTTACGGAGTTGAGGAAGAAAGCCTAAACCTTCCAAAACTGATGTGAAGTACTTCAAGGAATGTTCTCTATGGGATGGATAATAATCCAGTCGAGATGTTACGCATGAACTCGCTGAAAGTACCGGTGTCAACATTTATTTAAGAACTGATAAACATTTGTGTTACCTAGTGTCGATAGACGTATCGCTGCTCAAACATTTGCAGAGGAGAGGTAACAGAACGAAAAGGTGTCAATTGGCAACAGAAATGAAATGGTGAGATGACAAAACCTGGAAAAAGGTGTTCTTTACAGATAAGTCCAAGTTTGAACCATTTGGTAATAATTAACAGCAATTTGCTTGAAGGCACACCAGGGAGCGGTTGCATCTCGGTGAAGGTATGTCAGGATTTGCATAAAATCAAAGGTACACTGACTGCCGACAGGTACAGGCAGGTTCCGAGTCATCATGCCATTCTATCAGGAATTCAGGTCATTGGTTGGGAATCGGTCTTCCAACATGACAATCTTCCCAAGCATTACAACTGATGCAATGTAAATAGGCTGATGGAATGCTCACAAACACGCCTTGGCCTGCACAAAGTCCTGATGTGAACATCAGTGAGGTCAGATGGGATCATCTGGATAACGAGTCAAAACTAACAATTATTGTGGAGGATTCATGGAAAGTGCTCCAGGATATTTGGAACATTCCAGTCAAACTGTATGGGAGGAAGAATAGGGGTCATGCTGTAAAGGAAAGGGCTCACAAACCAAACACTAACGTACTGTACAAGGTAGTCATGTTTTGGTATATTTTTGTACATTTTGTGGAACAATGCATCATGTATAATGTATTCGATACATCTTAGACTTATTCCATTTGTGCATATCCTGGGTGTTTCCATAATTATTTCCAATACTATGTGCATCCCCTTTTGGTAGTTGGGAAATATAATGCCCTCCATAATTTAGCTCCTTGAGCAGCAGAGATGCTGAATCAAAATTAATGCTTTTTCCGACCTTCCAATGACAACAAAATTAGCCAACACAGATATTAGATAAACAGGTACAACCTGAAAGCACTCACTCACTGTTCCAAATGTATCATTTGCTAATGACGTACAACCTAATTGAGTAAAGACTACATGATGTGGGGAAGGTTACAATTGACTTGGAGAAGGCTGCTCGTCTTACACGAGTCCACAAGGGGGAAGAATTAGAGCATGAACAAAATGGTTCCGTCCTGGAAGCAATTTCATTTGCACAGGGTAGTCAATAAGAACCTCGGGCAGCAGTAGATGCCGCAGCGCAGGCATGTCAGCTTTGAAGGAAAGTATCCAACATGGCGACAGAAAAACCATCCGCATTCGCGAGCTATTGCAAATGGTTCTCGTCCGTTAACCGATTGCACTAATACACTGCAATGCCTCCCTTGCAGCATACCCTTCCGGAATGGCAGAACGTGTTCTACATCGCTTCGGCGGTCAGCGTGTTTGGAGCGGTGTTCTTTGTGCTGTTTGGAAGTGGGAAGATTCAGAAGTGGGCAATGGTGGACCACATCCAGTGCGCAAAGGCCAGCAGATCTGTCGAGAAACTAAAATGAGCGAGGAGGACAACGAGTGGCTTTGGCGAAGAGCACGTTCTACAAGCTGCCTTCAACATAGACATACTTGAAGACTGCAGATACAGCAATGAAATTACCATATTTAGCAGTGGTGGGAAGAATAATATTGGTTATTCTGGTGTTGTGGAATAATTGCACATCAGAGTACTCTCGCAGACCTCAAGATGCACTGATTGTTGTGCTATATGAGCAGAGAATGTAAGAGGGTGTCAGGGACACCAAAATGGCAAACTTGGATTTTAAAAGTTTTCTCCTGTTTTTAAATACCTTTATTTGCTCCTCGAAGTTCTGCTCGACTTGTACAAAAACAAGTTGTGTACCCTTCCACGTTTTTTGCATGCACCAAGATTTATTAGCAAATGAACGCGAGGGCACGGTACTGTACAACGTTTGTGAGTGCTGCGAATAAAGCGATACTGTTTCTCTTCCATACGACGCACTGGAATGGCCGCTGCGACATACAGTGGAGACGGCACGCAATTGCTGAGTTCCACCAGTCGTGGGAAATAACGTCCACTTTCCAAACCCCAAGATAAGTAACTGGAAAAAAATGTCGTGTCTGGAGTATGTGGTTTGCAGCAGTGAGGGATGATGCCGATCAGGCTTGACCTTCTTCCCAGCTATCCCTTTGTTCCTAGTCCTTGTATGGGCAGTCCCAAAACAAGGTAATACACAGAAGGTTTAAGTGCACAAAAAAAAATGTACAATAGATATAGGTATTATTCAATATTGCAAACAATTTAAAAGCAAAGACTTGATAAGCTTTCATTCAAAAAGACTCCCTTGATACCAGCGATGCAGCATCTGTTTGACCCGGCACAGTCACTGCCGCAGATGTACCTCGCACCTGAGCAGACAAGAGCAACACCGTGGAAACCTGTGCAGATGAACGGGTAGAAGCAAATGGAATGACGAGATGGAATGCAGAACCCACTTTGGTGGGAAGACCAAGATGTGTGGACCTTGGAAAGAAGCAGCTCACATGGCAATGGTGAACATTGTCCCCATAGCACCCTTTTTGGCACAGCAAGAGGAAGATGAGGGGAAAGGGGTTGGGTGTAGGTTGGCTAGGCATGGTGCAATATCCACGAGAGTCATACTGGCTGCTCTGACACGCGCACGTGTACAGTGGGAAGGCAGAGCCATGAGGCAGGAAACTGTCCTTCTGTGCCATCTTGGAACTGGATTTTCAACAGGAAGTCCCCAGAAAAAAGGAAGAGGCAAGAGCAGTGAAAGGTCACAACACCTGCAGGCTGCACCTGTGGTGGCAGATAGAGCATGAGAGAATGTGGCTCAGGAGTCTTAGGAATACCAGAGTGTGCTCCACATTATCCTATGTAGTTTGGGCAGATAATAGCAATTTTTGAGAAGAATCGTGCAAATGATGATACAAGCATCAAACCTGGTACATTGGTTCTCCAGGGGATTCTAATCAAATCTGCCTGATTGGCCATTTGAAAATCCAAGATGGCGGCCATTTTTCAAGATGGCCACCAAGTTAGCCGACCGAAGTTGACTTTTTGCTTAGAAGTATTTGTAGTTGTCCGATTTGCGTGATCTTGGTGTGGACCCCTATGTTTTCAAGCCTGCTGGAGTGGATTTTCCTGTTTTTAAAGCCCCCTGACACACACTTTTTCTGATTTTGCACCACTTTAATGATTGTCATATGAAGCTAAGGCCTTTCTGCAACCGGGCCCTGGCTAGTAAATGTTCAAAGTTATGCATACCATGTGAATGTTCCTCCAGCTGCTAATGTCCACATATGCAGCTGCAGAGTGCTGTGCAGGGGAGCCGTGACTGAAAGCACTTGCATCTCCAGTTGCAACCTTTCTTACAGGAACACTTGGTCAGTTCCTGACAGCTGGCGGCATTAGGGGGTAGTGTTGTCCAACATATCTGCCACGTCTCTCCTTTCTGTGTCCATCCCCATTCAGCGGGACTGCTCGTGTCTGGACTGGAGATGGTTGCCTGGCCCCAGATGATCCCAGCCTGATAGGCCGCACGCTTTGCATGTTCTCTGAGGGCTGCCTGTGTTGGTGGAATTGAGTTGTACGGCCTCTGCTTGTGGGCAAAGAGATCCAGTCTTGCGGCAAATCCAGATGACTCCATCTTCCACGTACCGTGCAACAACTGCTTCTCCTAACTGGGCTGAGACTTCTAGGACTCTGTCATATAATATGCTGAGCCCATTCTCATGGAGCATGTCAATGAGTTGCCTCTTCCTCATCTTGGGAAACACATACAGGCCAACGTAGACTGCAAAAGGTGTCTCACGGTCCTTGGAATGCCTGTGGACATCCGTTCCTTCCTTGTACTTGGCAAAGCAGTTGTATTGCAGGAGCTGTGATATAGAAAAGGTCAGATTTTGATGCTCCATGCTGGAGTTGGGACTTGATGTCTGCGCCATGTTCGACCATGCATACAAATTGCAGAAGTGATGGTGGTACAGCCTGTTCTAGGTCTGTGTCGTGAAACGTGCTGCTGAAATGCGACTTTTTATGGAGCATGTCTCATCTTATTATCCCAGCAGCTTTCGCTGGATAGATCGCTTCACCGTACTTGGATGCTTATGTGAGGATTGAGCCTACGTCATTCTCAAAAGCCAGCAGAACATCTCGTCCTTGGCGATGAGCTTGCAGCTTGGGGATGTGAAAAAGCAGCTGGTCCTTAAGTCGAGTAGGATGAACATCAGGCGATTCAACACCAAGCTGCTCCAGCCTCTGCTTGTAAAGCATGGTCATATCAGCAAGCCTGAAAATGGGTGGATCTGTACTATCACTGGCAGTTTTCATCTCACTTATGTCGGTGACCAGTTCGGAGAAAGCAATTGGAGATGCTTCCTTCCAGTGCTCCTGTGCTTTCTCTTGCTCCTGCGCCTTCAGGTAGTCTCGTTCTCGGTTATACAGTGCCACCAAGCAGGCAGGGTGATATTTCAGTTCTTGTGCTATGACATCTCCTACACTCAGTTTGGCAAGGAGTTTTCTATCACTGAGTGTTTTTGCACATTGGTTTATTCTCTTATTCAATT
Source organism: Eptatretus burgeri (assembly GCF_056783735.1). NCBI lineage: Eukaryota > Metazoa > Chordata > Myxini > Myxiniformes > Myxinidae > Eptatretus > Eptatretus burgeri. Next base: position 57,747,096 of record NC_140974.1, read on the forward strand.
TCATTGTCATTGCTTCTCTCAGCTCACCCCCTTGGGTTTCGCAAAGAAAACATTCTTGTGTTTTAGCTTCTTGGACCTTTTGTGGGATTTAACTTCCACTGCCCTCATCACTAGCACCTGCAGGGATTGATCTTTTTTCAGCTCTGTGTAAGTTTGTGTTGTTAAATAGAAGCCTGCAACTCTAATGATATCATGCCTTGTTTTGTCTCAAGGTTTCCTCTATCCCACCACCTTCGTCAAGTCTTGCAGGGTCGAGCTTAATTGGTAGTGCATTGAATGAGTGAAACAGAGGAATATTCCTTGCCAAGTTCATATACCCATCATCTCCTCTTTTGGCAGGATTGGCCTGGGGGGGACTTTAGATCTTCTTTCTTAACCTCCTGACATAGGCAACACTTGGTCCAGACAGTGTTCCATGATTTACCAGTAGAACTCGCGTCCATGGCCAGTACGACGTTAAGGGTCGAGGGTTTATCCTTTTTCCACCCTGTACATGTATAATGGACACTTTCCTGTATGGGATACAACTAGGTTTATGCATCTGCTCTACACCTAGTCCGATCGTTCATCCAGTGTCATAAGTCCCGTGTGATCTGTACACCATCCAGATAACTAAAACTCTGTTATCCTTGGCTCGGCTCTCCCACGCTGGCACGTCCTGTCGATTCAGGTGTACAGATTAGGGTTGATTAGGCAACATTTGGGACACTACTAAGTTGTTGCAGTATGATGCCAACATACAATTCCTACTTAGCTGACACTGAACCCCATGCTGAGTTTCACAGCAGTGATGTCACCAATGTGCCTTGGTAGTGCCCGACAATCACTACTTCAAGAAATTCTTATTTGGCGATGAACTGGAAATGTTGATTAAAGGACTGGTAAGTGGCCTGGATTCAATCAGCACATCTGTTTCAACAACTTCGTGTACTTCGAAAATTTAGAGCTAGATGTACTGCATCACACGCAGAGACCTTCTGTGTGCTACCCTCACCTAGTTTAGCCCGCGAGCCAACACGGTTTACCAGGGTGTGGCCGATGCCGTGCACTAGCAACTTCTTGGAGCCATGAGATGAGAGTTGGGCCAGTGATGAGGACCAGTGCCAGTAGTCCATCCGAGGGATGTGGCTGACTGCTGAAACAAAGGTACTACCTCTAACACTACACCCCTACACCCCATGCATAAGTAGCGACTACCACATGCATGTTAAGTCATGCAAACGTATGAAAATCATAAACAAATGTGAAAAATCAGAAAAAGTGTGTGTCAGGGGGCTTTAAAAACAGGAAAATCCACTCCAGCAGGCTTGAAAACAGGAATCCACACTTAGATCATGCAAATCGGACAACTACAAATACTTCCAAGCAAAAAGTCAACTTCGAGAGGCTAACTTGGTGGCCATCTGGGATTTTCAAATGGCCAATCGGGCAGATTTGATCAGAAAGCCCTGCAGAAGAGAAATGCCAAATTTGATGCTCGTTTCATAATTTGCACAATTTTTCTACTATCTACTACACTAATGAGAAGAAACTGTGTAGCACAAAGACAAACACAAAACAGCTTTACCTGTGGTAGATGGCTGGAATTAGAGCCGAGGAAAACAGCAACAGATTTAAGTGCCCAATCTTGTAGCCCATTATGAAAGTCAAGGAAAGGCCGCAGCTCAAGGGAAAAGGGACCAACTGGCACGGCTGTCCCATTTGTGAGTCGAATTGTGACAGCCAGTGGCTTCCCCACACATGCGGACACTAGTTCCTCTCCAATGCAGGTCAGGCCACCAACCTCCACATCTGCACGCAGTAGCACAGTCGCATCAGTGTATCGAATGAGGATCAATCGGATTTAAAGAAAAGAAAAAAGGTTTTCATTGAATGAAACATGATTTTCAACTCGTTTCTCATGATCCTACAAGATCACCACCGTATACATTCAGGGCAGACATAACCATGGCACAGGATTTAAACCACAAAGAGCATTGAAGAGGAGTGGAGCTGTCAGAAAATTTCCATGTTCAGCAGGCTCACCCCATTGCAACGGAGCCAGACGCAGCTGTTCCAGAACCGCAGGACTCACGACCTGAGCCACACTTGCCTCCCCCTTCCGTCCATTGGACAGATGAACCTCTGGTCAAGAGAACTGTCCACCAAGAGAAGTGCATCTGGGACAACACTTCAATGCACACCTTTCTCAACATAAAAATAAAACCACACACTTGCCTCCTCCTTCATTATCCAACTTCCTGGAATGCAATGCAATATTTGGGTCGGCACAATGGCACACAAATAGCGAATTCTCCTTAAGGTTTCTTGCCTGGTGTTCGGTTACCAGTTTAAAGATAAGCAGTCATCCTGCTGTTTAGCAGTGATGGTGGTTAATCAAAGAGTTAATCAAGCTGCCTGTACCGTGAGCTAGCATTCATTGGTGGATGTTTAAGATACCAAGTGACCTTTCAAAAACAGCTTTCCATGGGAACCCGGTACACTGGACAGATTTTAAAATCACAACCATTGACTTCCACAATTACAGCAAATGATCTCAGAACAATTACAGACTTGCATTCTTATATAAACCAACCATTAGAAGTATAACAAATTTCCGATAATTTAAAAAGGGCCGAGTTAAGTTTAAATTACTAAAATAAAAGCACTTTCGTTATTACGGCTTCGTTTGATGGAGAAAAAAATATGAATGACATATGTAGATAGAGCTTTTGGATCGATGAGTCCTCATGTGGGATAAAATAATTAAGAGTTTGTAGTGTGGGGCTCTGACTCCTTCACGAAGCAATCAAGGATACAATGAGCCAACGAAGGCCAAGCTGCCGACACATGGCTTCAGCCTCTGATCGCTGCAGACCTCTGGGCGAGCCGGTCCTGTCAGTGGATCCGTTCAGCCGATGCAGCTGCGCTGCCATCCTGTGTGCATCAATGGATGGGTTACTCACCGTGCGGACCGTTTTGAACATTCGCTTCATCCGTCACGCTGTCTACACCTTTTAGCAAAACTGGGATCGAGCAAACCACACAGCTAAGGCTTTTATTTATCCTCGCCAGAGGAGAAGGTTTTGGGTCCGTTTGTCTGTCTGCACATAATGTAGGCCAAAAATGCCACCTGGTGGGAGCCAGTTCCTGTTTTTCAACTGAGTACTGTTGCCATTTGTGAACCCCATGAATTAATAAAATGTGACCTGCATCTACATTCGCGGTCCTGGGATTCATGATTTTTGGGGGTTTTTCCGCGTTTTCGCAACTTTTCTGACCTGTTTCTGCATTTGCAGCCGTGTGCGTAACGTGATCACAGGCGTATTCGCAATTTTTCTGACCTGCCTCTACATTCGCGGCTTTTCACGGGATTTTTTAATTTTCTCTTATGAATCACGAAATGCAGGGAACCTATCTCCCTTTTCCGAAACTGAAACAATGCTCCGACATTCATGGATTCGATAGTCACGACATTTTTCATTCAGGAATGTCAGGGTTCCAGAGTACTGCACCTCAATACAGTACTGTATCTACAATTAGAATACAAGTCCGTCTATAAAGTTCGTATGAGAAAAACCACACAAAACAAGTACTGGCAAGGGTCTGCAATCTCTGAATGCTCTTTCAAGTTACCTCTGCCACCAAAGGTGGATGGATGGAGATTATGTATATTCACCCCATCCATCTTTGTTTTTGAGATATCCTGTTGAGAGAGAGATAGACAAACAATTATGGACAGATTCGGACTAAACTTGGTGGACAGATTGGGTTTGTGACAAGGACGAATTCATCGATTTTGGTGAAGATGCAGATCCGGATCCAAGCATTTTTTAAAGTGATTCTTCACAATTGAGAGATCGGGCCAAAAATGATACACAGCACGATATTTCAAATTGTTGTGGACAGGTTATGACAAAACTTGATGGATGAGTTGGGAAGGTGACGAGAACAAGCAAATTACATTTAGATTAAGGTCCGGATGCAGATTTGGCCTCAGTGTAAACTGTTCAGTCTCAGTGTAAACAGTGTAAACTGGATACAAAATGTAAACTGTTCAGCCTGGCAGAGGTACACGCTCTACTGAACACTGTTAAGGATGTCACCTAAATCATTCCAGTGTGAGACCAATATAATAAATATGTGTGTGTGTGTGTGTGTGTGTGTGTGTGTGTGTGTGTGTGTGTGTGTGTGTGTGTGTGTAATATATATATATATATATATATATATATATATATATATATATATATATATATATATATATATATATATATATCTTCTTCTTCTTTCGGCTGCTCCCGTTCGGGGTCGCCACAGCGGATAATCTGTATGATCCGCATAGTGATTTGGCCCATGTTTTACGCCGGATGCCCTTCCTGACACAACCCTGGTCGCCTCTTACGACACAGGGATATGGTACACCTATTTTAAGCGGGGTATACACGGGCCCAGTATATTGGTACTCATTTCGCCGACCTCGGAAGGATGACAGGCTGAGTCAACCCCCTGGTGTATTAATTCAGTGGCCCAACGGGGCTTGAACTCAGGACCTTTTGGATCCCAAGCCGCTGCCCTAACCACTGCGCCAACACCAGGCTTAAATATATATATATATATGTAAATAAATATATATATATATATATATATATATGTAAATAAATATATATATATATATATATATATATATATATATATATATATATATATATATATATATATATATATATGTAAATAAATATATATATGTAAATAAATATATATATATATATATATATATATATATATATATATATATATATATATATATATATTGTTACGGTGCCGTGCGTCGGCCACCAACCAAGTGCTCTGACGGAGCCACAAGTCGAGTCGGCCCGACCGATCGTCTGGAATATAGATCGCCGCCCGGATAAGTCCGAGTCGACGGGTCCTTGTACAAGAACCGAAATTGGCCAATGGGCAGATCACGTGGGGTAGGGTTGATTGCCAATCTTCAATGGACCTAAATACCCACGTGATCCAACTACCGGGGTATTCCACCCTCGACGGAACAAACCGCCGAGGCGAGCCTGTCCCGTGCGCGATTCCGAGTGGCTTAATCACCGAGAACAGTCGGTCCAAATGTCCCCGTTTTATGGCAAACCAACGGCTTTCTAACTACCAACACACAAGATGCTCAGTCAATGAAAGAATCGACGCGACGAGCTGAAAACATTTAACAATTGGGGTATTTATTAATAATAATGGGGAACGAGGGAAGCACGTAAGAGCAGAACTATTCCGACTATACGAAATGCAATGCAAAGATTTACAGCACACAAAGCACTTACCAATTTCCTACTTATTAGACAGGCCCATGGATACACGTACGCACGCACGCACGCACGCACACACACACACACCCACACACACCCAAGAAATGGTGGCTGAGGTCTTTAATAACGGGCTCCAGCTCGGAGGACAGGTGAGCTGAAACCCAGAACCTATCTCGAACCTCTCCACCTTGTGTGGTCTTCAAGTTGTTCGGACCTGGGCTCCAGCGAGAGCGAGCTGGACCCAATCGCCGTGAGTCACGATCCTTCCTGAGCTCCCGCGAATCCTTCCGCACTGGTGAGACGAGGCGCCGATCCTTCCCGTCGATGCGTCGCTTCCCCAAAGAACCACCTCCAAGAAGAGGTCGATGAGTCGCACCAAGCCGGGAACCAAAATGGAGAACAAAGAGCTCCACGGACCAAGAAGAAGAAGCCACCACTCACAGCTCGAGCCGAGCGACCAGCTCAACTCTCTTCCAAACAAGGCAGCTCTCCAAAAAGCTTTCAAAAGTCTCCAACCCTAACCAGAGTCAAGCAGGACCCGAAGGTCTGCTGAACTACCACTTCTGCAGAAGCAAAAAGCTTCCGAAGGCCTCAACCCTAACCCAAGCCAAACAGGACCCGAAGGTCTGCTGAACGACTCCCCTCAACTCCCCACTTCCAAACACGAACAAAGAAAGGATCTCCTCTTATCCTTCTCCGGCCCCTTCCCCCACGTCTGGCGTGACTCATGCCCTCGTCATCCATCCCCCGCTCAACCAAGGGTGGTAGGGAGTTGTTGACGTCATGAATCACGGGACGGAAGGGCTCTTCTTCCTCTTCGCAGAAGAGGGGGAGGGACGTCTCCATTCTGTTGGGATCGCTCTTTAACTATTAAATCGATCCGCAGCACATCTAATCGATTTCTGAACTTTTAAACAATGGAAGGTGAGCTATCGAAGGAACAAGCACTTATCGACATAGCTGACTAAAGGAACCTGTATGTTGTGTGCAATCAAATTCCAAATTCGTAACAATATATATATATATATATATATATATATATATATATATATATATATATATATATATATATATATATATATATATATATCTATCTATTATAATACCAAGTTGCACACTAAAAACTTGGCTCGCCGTCACACGATCCCTATGAAATTGCTGTGGCACTTAGCGGACATGCCGACGATGTTTGGGAAGTCTTGGCGTTCCATAGTACCACTTGCATTTTGCACAATGCGTATTTTTGTCATTCCCCATGTACGATCTGTCGTCTGCTACCAGCTATGTTGTACTGCTATCCCGTGCATGGGTATCGCTAGTATATTTTATATATATATATATATATATATATATATATATATATATATATATATATATATATATATATATATATATATATATATATATATATATATATATATATATATATATATAGATATATATATCTATATATATTCCTCTGTCAGAATCTCCCCGGTGTGTACCCCGGTTCTAATAGGTACACCGTATCCCTATGTGTCGTAAGAGGCGTCTAAAAGGGTTGGCGTCAGGAAGTGCATCCGGCCATAAAAACAATCGCCTCAAAAGGAAACCATGATGAGTACAACTGATGGGCAGCCCGAAGTACCCCATGGGGTCCTCACCCCCTCTCGTTAAAACTCAAGGTGGGGAACCCGATCGAAGCAAGGAAGGAAATTTTTCCATTTATGATGACCAATCGTCTGATGCCCCACGTGGAGATCGGTTTCTGAGGTTTGGTACATGGAATGTAGGGACAATGACAGGGAGATCTGGAGAAGTGGTTGAAACATTGGTCAGAAGAAGAGTGGACATATGTTGTGTGCAGGAGACACGGTGGAAGGGAAGTGGTGTGAGAATGGTGAAGGGAAGGCAGGGGCAGAAGTACAAGTTTATGTGGCAAGGGTGCCCGGAAGGCGTGCATGGTATTGGTGTAATGTTTTCTGAGGAGTTTGTAGACAGTGTAGTGAGTGTGACTAGAGTGAGTGAAAGGTTGATGATGGTGAGAATCGTGATCGGAAAGCTCTTGGTGAACGTCATCTCAGGATATGCCCCGCAGGTTGGTCGAAGCGATGAAGAGAAGAACATGTTCTGGTGTGCGATGGAGAAGTTGATGGAGAATGTGAAAGATGAGGAAGTTGTTGTGGTTGGAGGAGACTTGAATGGACATGTGGGAAGGAGTGCAGACGGTTTTGAGGGAGTCCATAGGGGTTATGGATATGGTGTGAGAAACGGAGAAGGTGAAAGGATCTTGGAGTTTGCTGATGGAGCTGATGTGTTGATTTGCAATACTCAATTCCAGAAAGCGGACAATAAGCTTATTACATACACGTCAGGTGGGTCGACGACAACCATTGACTACCTGATGGTGCGTCGGCGAGATAGGGGAAACCTCCGGGACACAAAGGTGATCCCAGGGGAGGAGACTGTTTCACAGCACCGCCTGGTTGTCTGCGATATAAGGGTGAAAGGTGCGCGGAGAATTCAGCGGGTGAAGTACCAACCGAGGATGAAGGTGTGGAGGTTGAAAGAGGCGACAGTGAAGGAAGCATTAAGAGAGAGGCTGAGTATGGTTGAGGATGATATGGTTGAGCTTGAAAGTGGTTGGATGTCAATGAAAGATAGTCTATTGGGAGCCGTTGGTGAGGTATGTAGATGGACAAAAGGAACACCGAGGCACTCGGAAGCATGGTGGTGGGGTGATGAAGTTGGAAAGACGATTGAAGAGAAGAGGAAGAAGTTCAAGGAATGGCAAAAGGCGAAGGATACGGTGGAAGAAGAGGCTGCACATGAAAGTTATAAGGAAGCCAAGAAGGCTGCAAAGAAAGAGGTAGCAAAGGCGCAGGAGGCCCATAGGAAAATGTTTGGAGAACGCTTGGATTCGGAGGAGGGTAAGAGAGCGGTATTCAGGATCGCAAAGCAGATAGCGAGAGAGAGGTTATGATGTGACGAGGGTGAGTTGCTTGAAGGATGAAGTGGGACAAATCGTTGTGGATTCAGATGGAATTAAAGGAAGATGGAAGAGATATATGTAAAGGCTGTTGAATGTAGAAAATGAATGGGATAGCAACATCGAGAGTAGCCCGGTTTTAGGACCAGCAGAGAAGATAACTGAGAAGGAAGTTGAGGAAGCTATAAGAGCAATGAAGAGTAGAAAAGCAGGAGGGCCAACGGGAGTTGTGGGAGATATGTTGAAGGCAGCGGGAAGTTGGGATGTGAAGAGAATGACAGAGATCTGTAATCTGGTGATGAAAGAAGGCCGCATTCCAGTGGATTGGGAACTGAGCACACTCGTCCCTCTGTACAAGGGGAAAGGTGACCCTATGGACTGTGGCTCCTATAGAGCAATAAAGTTATTGGAGCATGGAATGAAGGTATTGGAAAGGGTGTTGGAGAAGAGGATAAGGAAGAAGGTAAAGCTTGACGAAATGCAGTTTGGATTTATGCCAGGAAGAGAAACGACAGATGCCATTTCTATTGTAAGGCAGTTGCAGGAGAAGTACATGGAGAAGAGGAAGAAGTTGTTTTTTGGGTTTGTTGATCTGGAGAAAGCATTTGATAGGGTCCCACGTGAAGTTATGACATGGGCATTGAGGAAGCTCGGAGTGGAGGAATGGTTGATCAGAGTAGTGATGGCAATGTACGAGAGAGCACACACAGCTGTAAGGACGAAGGATGGGAACAGTGGTGAGTTTGAGGTGAGGGTAGGAGTGCACCAGAGGTTGGTACTAAGTCCACTTCTATTTGTAGTTGTGATGGAGGTGCTGGCTCGGAGGGTAAAGGAGGGTTTTCCGTGGGAGCTGCTGTATGCACATGATCTGGTGTTGATTGCAGAGAGTATGGATGGACTGAAGGAGAAGGTGAACAAGTGGAAGGAATGTATGGAGGTAAAAGGTTTGAAGGTGAATATCGGAAAGACGAAGGTGATGGCAAGTGGTAAAGCATGTGGTGAGGTGGAAAGGACTGGGAAGTGGCCGCGTGCTGTGTGCAGGAAGGGTGTCGGAGTGAACTCCATTCAGTGTACAATGTGTGCTGAATGGGTTCATCGAAAATGTAGTGGGGTGAGGGGGTGATTAACCAGTGTGGCAGCTACATTCAAGTGTAAGGTGTGCATAGAGGGAGCTGCAGATGAAGAAATTGTTGAGTTGGATCTTGGAGATGGTGTGAAGCTGGAAGGTGTGAAAACATTTTGCTATCTCGGAGACATGCTGAATGGAGAAGGTGGATCAGACTCTTCGACGGTTGCTCGAGTGAGATGTGCATGGAAGAAGTTTCGGGAACTGAGTGGCGTGCTGACGAAGAGGGGAGTGTCGTTGAAGCTGAAGGGAAAGGTGTATGCAACATGTGTGAGGAGTACGATGATTTATGGGAGTGAGACATGGGTACTGAACATGGAGCAGCATCAAAGGCTGGAAAGGGTGGAAATGTGAATGGTTCGGTGGATGTGTGGAGTATCGTAGAGAGAGAGGAAGACAAATGATGACTTGCGGAAGATGATGGGAATAGAGTCTGTGATGGATGTTGTGAAGAGAAACAGGTTGAGATGGTTGGGTCATGTGTTGAGGAAGGATGAAAGTGACTGGGTGAGAGGAGTGTTGGAAATGAGTGTAGTCGGAAGTAGAGGACGGGGAAGACCGAGAAAAACTTGGCTGAAGGTGGTGGAAGAGGAAATGTGGGCAAGGGGATTAAGAAGGGGAGATGCAGAAAATAGGGTAAAGTGGAGAAGATTGTCATGGGCCTGCAAGGCTAACCCCCGCTTTAGCAGGGAAAATGGCTATTAAGTGTGTGTGTGTGTGTGTGTGCGTGTGCGTGTGCGTGTGCGTGTGCGTGTGCGTGTGCGTGTCAGAACCTGAAACACAGAAACACTCCTCGCAGAGAAAAAAAAAATTATGTAAAAGTTGCTTCAAATGAATCCAAGCTTGCAGGAAAATTGCAATTTTTTTTTTCAATCAGACAAAAGAAAATTGAACCCTGGTGGTATATGGGCAACAGACTCCATTGCGGCCGAAAAATATTTTATTTGCTGTTAAAAAATACCCAACCTCCCATTTTGAGCTCTTTCAAGCAGCACAAGAATAAAAGGCTTCCTTTAAAAAAAAAAAAAATCTACGTATTTTAACCATGGGCTACTTGCTAATGAATGATAATGGTCTTACGTGTGTTACTGTATTTATTTACTTTTTAACTGATCTGAGACTCGTGAAAAATTTGTACATAAATCACACACAAAAGGACATCAATAGAGCAAAGGTTGGTTCTCTCCAGGGGTCTCTGCCTTTCTCAAAGATAAGTTTCCGGTCGTTGTTCGTCATGTTTTGACTTTATTTGGTTGCCTCCATGTTTACTGTGTGTTCCAAGTTCAGTTTTGTTTCAAAACATGAAGTTTTGTTTGAGATAATGAAAGGTATTGATAAAATAAGTGCAGATGAATTATTCAACGGATGAGACAGTGATAGAACCAGGGGCCATAGCCTGAGAGTAAAGAAGAGGAGAGTTAAGACGGTAGTAAGGCAGGGGACTTTCACTCAGAGAGTAGTTAATGCATGGAATGGCCTCCCTGGAAAGGTAGTGGCAACAGAAAAAGTAGGTTTAAATTAGAATTAGATAGGTACCTGGAAGTTATGGAGATAGAGGGGTATGGGGATGTTGATAAGACTTTTTGGTAGTTTGGATATTGATGGGTGATTGTGTACGGAGTGCTGTTGGTGGGGGTCTTGTCAAGGGCGGGGGGGGGGGTTGTGTGGTTGATGTGTGTATTTAACCAAGCCGATGCCCCCTCCACGAGTGAAAGAAAAGGAAGAAAAAAAAAATACCCCCAAAATTAATTTTTTTAATTTCATTAATTAAAAACTTTTTTTTTGCATTTTCTTCCTTGGATCTTGTGTAGATGGGTTGGTGTGGTGTCCGTGCAGGCATGATGGGCTTAATGGCCTCCACCTGTGTTAGTGGGGAAACTTAGCTAAATATAGCATAACAATTGTGCATTTTGTTAGGAAAGCACCAAATTTGGCACACTAGTAGCCTATCATATTATGAACAGATTTGGATATTGGGCCATCTCAAATTCAGCCGCTGATGGCTGTGGCAGCCATTTTCCACTGCTATCAAAAATTTTGAGATGGCCCAATATCCAAATCTGTTCATAATATGATAGGCTACTAGTGTGCCAAATTTGGTGCTTTCCTAACAAAATGCACAATTGTTATGCTAAGTTGCCCCACTATGTTGGATTTCCTTGTTATAAAACTTATGCTATTTGGTGAGTTTTCGTCAGTCTTGTCATATCGGGTTTCTGAGGCCGACCCGTCTTCCCGTCTCTCTGCACAATCGTGTTTATTTGTATTTTCTCCTTATTACCACCAGTTCATAATTTCTCCACTTTTCCCTCCACCCTCCTTATATCCCTCCCAACTATACCCTCCGTTTCATGTCTTAAAATGTAAAAAAAAAAAAAAAAAATACAAACAAAAACAACCTTTCCCTCCTCACATTCTACCCCACGTAACCACGTGACTTCCTGCACTAACGTCTTCTTCCTTCTCTTCCCTGCCAATCCCACTCAGATCATGAAGGTATTCACCACACCTTCACAATATTTTCTTCAAACATTTCCTTTACTCTTCCCACCTCTTCAAAAAAAGAGAAGTCTCTGACAATGCTTCAACTTCCCCTCTACACCTGGTTCTTCTTGTTCTTCAAAATCTTGTGTTCAATTTGACCTTTTTTTCATCCCGTGTCGAAACATTCCATCTGTTACAACGTTTCCTTTCTCCACTCCATCCATCTTCCAATGTATTTAAAGAAATCTCTGACCGACAAATTAAAAAAAAATCCCATTTTGCAATACTTGTTCATCTTCAGTCTTCCATTATTAATCATTCTTTTTTTCCAACTTCAGTACAAATTCATCCCACCTCCATGAATCTACCTCTCCCCAACTCCTTCCCTGTCATACTCCCTCCTTACTTCTCCCATCTTGCCCCCAATCCTAGTATCTCTCCACTGCCCTCTGCCTGACTAACAGTTCCCCCACCTGGTATCGCAAACATCTGTGAGCTCTGTTACAACCTAAATTTTCTTACACACTCATTCAGCACACTCCTCAATATATTCAACACACTTTCTTTCCTCTCATCACATCTCCCCCTCAAATCTTGTTCCTCCCCCTCCCCTACCCACTCCAACCTCCACCATATCACTACCCAGTCTCATCCTCCTCCTCTCCCCACCCTCCCTTCCCCCTCCTCCTTCATGGCCATTCCTGCTCTTATCTCCCCTCTCCCTCAAAGCTTCCCTCTCACCCTCCCTCGCAAATCAACCACCTCCGCCCTCTTCAATGCAAACGTCTCTCTCTCTCTTCTCCTTCAATTCTCCCCCTCACCACTCCCTTTCAAATCTCCCTCCTCACTCCCCCTTCTCAAAGCTGACCCCCTTCACATTCACAACAAAGCTGTTTCCTTCCCCCACCCTCTCTTTTCCAGATCATTCTTCCACCTTCTCCAATCTCCCACTTCCCTTTTCCCCCTCTCTCATTACTCCCACTGTGACTCATCCCTTCACCACCTCACCTTTTGTCCTCCTCCCCATCTGACCCTCCCCCCCCCCCGGTCTTCTACAATCTGTCATCGACTGTCACTACCCCCACACTACCATCCGTCAAAGGGCGGAGGAGCTCCTTGTGAGCCAACGGCCATCCATATCTAGTGCCCAACTGTGTCTGCGGACGTCCTCCTGCAGTTGGGTTACTTCTTATTAGGAGGTTGGTGACAGGATTTGCACTCCGGCCACCGTAAAACCCTTCATTCCGCAAAACGCAAAAACGCAAAAAAAATCTGAAAACCCACTCCGTGGGAGTACCTCCTGTGCAGCTTCCCTTCGCAGGGCAGCTCACCGGATGACTGGATTGGGGCAAAGCCTTCGGGACCCCCAATCTTTGATAATAGGAGGGAAACCACGGGATAACATCCCTGGGTCAGATTGCGGGAGAGTGTGTCGGAGTGGTGCTGAGGTGTCGTCCACCAGACGGCGGTCTCCTTGGGTTAACCTGAGGCGGTCCCTTCGGGTGGGTGCCTGGAATGTCCTATCCCTAAGAGAGGATGATCACCTGTCTCTGTTATCATCTGAGCTCAAGCGTTTGGACATCGGGATTGCAGCTCTCTCTGAGGTTCGGAGACCGGATTGCGGTGATATAATGGTGGGTGGTTACACCTACTATTGGTCTGGTCGCTCTGATGGTTACCATACCCAAGGAGTTGCTGTAGCTGTGTCCAATAAGCTGACCCCAATGATAATTGAGGTAATACCGGTCAACGAAGTATTATGAGATTAAGGATTCGTCACTCCTTAGGTGTCATTTCCCTGGTCTCTGTTTATGCTCCGATTGAGGCGAGTGATCTCACCGTGAAGGATGCATTCTACGCCACACTCGAGTCTGTGGTTGATCAGTGCCCCAGACGAGATACACTTCTAGTCTTGGGGGATTTCAATGCATCGACTGGAACTGATAGGGATGGTTATGAGGTGTGTGTTGGTCCCCATGGGTCAGGAACTATGAACCAGAATAGCACTAAGTTCCTTGACTTTGCAAGAAGTCATGGACTTAGGGTGGCTGGTTCATGGTTTCAGCGCCCACAAGCTCATCGCTGGACTTGGTATTCCAACGCTGGCGGTGTGGCAAAGGAGATTGACCATGTTCTCATTGACGGTCGTTGGAGGATGATCCAGAACTGCAGGGTTTACCGGAGTGCTCAGTTCCTCAATACTGACCACAGGCTTGTTGTAGCAACTCTAAAGCTGCACCTTAAATCCTGGAGAATGGTACCATCCCAGCCTAGGCTGGATGTTGGCAAGCTCAGGGATGAGAGAGTAGCTGAGGAGTTTGCGAACAGGCTGAGTGGACACTTGGGGGGTCTGGGTGCTTTGGGGGGTCCTGAAGAGTTGTGGAGCACCTTCAAGACCACCGTCCTTGATGTTGCCGGTGGATGCCTTGGAGCTCACCGCAGGGCAAAGAAGAATTTTGTCTCTCAAGGGACACTGGATACCATTGACCAGAGTCGCAGGGCCAGGCTGAATGGCAGAGCTGAGCTGTTCAGGGAGCTGAGGCGTAAAACTCTACGTGCACTGAGGGTGGACAAGGAGGCCTATGTGCGAGGAATCTGTGAGGGGGTAGAGCATCACCTGTGGGCAGGTGATTCTCGTCCCGCTTACAGGGGAATTCGCGCATTACGTTCATCCAAGCCCATCCCTCGGAGCACTGCAGTTCGAGCAGAGAGTGGTAGGCTCTTGACAGAGGAGTCTGAAGTGAAGGCCCGCTGGGCTGGTTACTTTGAGCGGTTGTACCAGGCTGATCCCCCAGCTGTCGAGTTGGATGTCAAAGGTGTTACAATCCCTGTTGCTGACCCTCAAATCAACTGTGGTCCACCTTCGCTTGTGGAAACACGGGCTGCGGTGAACCAGTTGAAACGGGGCAAAGCTCCAGGGATCTGTGGCATCCATGCTGAACTTCTCAAGGCTGGTGGAAATGCTGCACTCGTGTCGTTGCATGCAGTTTTGTGCTCTGCCTGGAACACAGGCATCATCCCAACTGACTGGAAGAGGGGCCTTGTTGTCCCTCTCTGGAAAGGGAAGGGTGATCGCCAAGACTGCAACAACTACCGAGGGGTGACGCTGCTCTCAGTGCCGGGCAAGGTCTTTGCTCGGATAATTCTTGATAGGGTTCGCCACCATCTGCTTGAGCATCAGCATCCAGAGCAGTCAGGCTTTACACCAAAGAGGTCAACGATTGACCGTATCCTTGCACTTCGTGTCCTCACCTAACGCAGACGAGAGTTTCGGCAGGGGCTGCTTGCAGCGTATGTTGATCTCCGTAAAGCGTTAGATTCAGTGAATCGGGATGTCCTCTGGAGGATTCTTGGTCTTCGTGGGGTGCCACCAAAACTGATCGATCTGATGTCTGAACTCTACTCTGGTACTGAGAGTGCTGTGAAGTGTGGTGGTACCATCTCTGACTTATTTCCAGTTGTTACTGGAGTTAGTCAGGGATGTGTACTTGCCCCCACACTTTTCAGCACTTGTATGGACTGGATTTTAGGGAGGATGTCGGAGAGATCAAGTTGCGGTGCATCATTTGGCAATGTCAAGATCTCGGACCTTGATTTTGCAGATGATGCAGTCATCTTTGCGGAGACTTTAGACATCCTCTTGGGGGCCCTCGAGATGCTGAATGAGGAGTCGGAGCCGTTGGGATTACGGGTTTCTTGGGTCAAAACGAAGATCCAGGCTTTCGGTGACATCTTGGATGCTGCTGTCCTGTCTGTGTCTGTTTGTGGTGAGGATGTTGAGGTCATGGAGAGATTCACTTACCTTGGCAGTGATATTCATGTCTCTGCTGGCTGTGAGTCAGAGGTCAATAGACGTCTGGGTCGGGCCTGGGGAGTCATGGATTCACTGGATCATGGGGTGTGGCGCTGCCGGTACCTGTGCGGGAGGACGAAAGTCTGAGTCTTCAGGTCCTTACTACTTCCAGTCTTGCTCTATGGGTGCGAGACTTGGACTCTGACCAAGGATCTGAGACGGAGACTTAATTCCTTTGGTACCAGGTCTCTTCGGAGAATCCTTGGCTATTGCTGGTCGGATTTTGTGTCCAACGAGCGGTTGCTGAGAGAGACTCGGATGAGATTTGTTACCTGCATAGTCCGTGAGCGTCAGTTGCGGCTGTATGGACATGTGGCTCATTTTCCTGACGCTGATCCTGCTCACCAGATTCTCTCAGCGAGGGAGTCTCATGAGTGGAGGAGGCCAGTGGGCCGACCACGTGCCTCATGGTTGCAGCAGGTTGACCATCATCTCAAGGAGATGGGGATGGGCCTGGCATCTGCCTGGGGGATGGCCAGACGGAGGCCCCTGGAGTACCGGCGGAAAGTGGACGCAGCGACGCGCTGTTCTGGCACATGCTCCCATACCTGACCTGACCACTCCCTTTCAAATCTCCCTCCTCACAGCTGACCCCCCTTCACATTCACAACAAAGCTGTTTCCTTCCCCCAGCCTCTCTTTTCCAGCTCATTCTTCCACCTTCTCCAATCTCCCACTTCCCTTTTCCCCCTCTCTCATTACTCCCACTGTGACTCATCCCTTCACCACCTCACCTTTTGTCCTCCTCCCCATCTGACCCTCCCCCCTCAGGTCTTCTACAATCTGTCATCGACTGTCACTACCCCCACACTACCATCCCCCTCCCCTTCCTGCACTCAAAGCCTCCTCCCCTCCCTCTTCCTTAAGTGTGGACCTCAAACATCTGGGGCCTTCACTCTGACCGAACTGACATCTCCATGCAGGTTGCCACTGACAAACCAGAAATAATCTACTTAACAGAAACTTTCCTCCTTCAAGACGTCTATGACTCCTTCGTTTCTCCCCCCCCCCCCCGGTTCCTCCCTCCTCCAGTATGACAGACCTGAGCCTCGTCTTGGTGGAGGAGTTGCACTCTTCATCAAAAAATTTATTCCTCACTCTCCATGCACTGCCCTCACTCCTCCACATCCCCAGGGATACCTCTGGCTACAGCTTCCCCTACACTCCCACCTCTTGTTTATCTATGTGTTGTACCATCCACCAAACAGTGATGACTCCATTTACACCTCACTCTCCGAAAACATGGACCAACTTCTATCCACTCATCCAAAAATGCAGCGACTTCAATTGCCATCATGCCAGTTGGCTGGGTGTGGAGTACCTCTCTCACCTGCCTTGGCACTTCAGCAAAGGACTTCTGCGACTCATTGAGACTGATACAATCTGTCAACTTCCCAACCCGGATCTCAGCCAACGGTACTCCATCTTTTCTGGATTTGATTTTCCCCAATTTCCCAGAAAATGTCTGTTGTTCTTCTTCTGCTCCAATCAGTTCATCTGACCATATTCTTGTTAAAGCAGTCATCTCTGGCTGTTATTAGAGAACCACCTCAGCGCCAACAAGTCTGGCATTTCACTCAGGCCGACAGGTAGGCTCTTCAAGCAGCCAAACTTCTCGAATGGTCTCCCATTTCTACTCTCACCAACGTCAATTCATCCTGTGAATTTTTTGAAAGAAATTTGCTCTCTCTCATGCACAGATCTATCTCATCTCGTCTTCAGTTGTTCTACCCTTCCTCCCGCCTATGACACACTGAAGCTTGTGGTGAAGCTATTGTCCTGAAACAACTTGCCTTCGCCTCATGGATGGCAAATCCTACTGAAGGCAATCTAAGTTCCTTCCACAAAGCTCGGAACAAGTCTGTGTCTACCCTGAGGAGAGCCAGGGAACAACATCTTTCTCATCTCAAGTCTGAACTCTCAAACCTGTCTTCCTCGTCCAAATCCTGGTGGCGTCTAGTCAAGTCCGTTTGGGGTGCATGTTCCCTCTCAATCCCCTCCCTCAAATGGCTGCAGGGCTGACACTGCATGTGAAAAAGCTGAACACCTAAACTGTGTTTGCTTCTAAAGCTTGTGTCTCAAACCCATCGCCTTCTGCATCCACCTTACCCAATCGCACCCAGCTGTTCCTGGGCACTGTGTCTTTTCCTCCTGATAGGGACCTTGCTGTCTGACCTCAACTCAGATACTGCAACCGGTCCAGGTGGCATCAGCCTTCGTGTTCTGAAAACCTGCTCTGCTGCTCCTGTTCTATTCACTCTCTCATTCACTGAAGGTCTTTTGCCATCTGCTTGGATATCAGCAAACATTACCGCTCTGCATAAAAAAGTGCAAAACTGATTCCTGCAATGACAGACCAATCAACCTGCTCACAATCATAAGCAAGGTCAGGGAATCCATCATCGCTTCTGACATCAACTCCTTCCTCTTCTCCATTGGCTTGATTTCTGACCATCAATTTGGATTTAGACCAGGTCACTCAACCCTGGACATGTTGCTTCTGCTTTCTCAACAATGGATGGAGGTCCTACGGCAAATGCCAAACATGAGATCAGAGCCATCTCCCTTGACACATCGCGAGCATTCGATACGGTCTGGCATCCCGCACTGCTCACCAAATTTTTTTTATGGTATCCAAGGGAATTTCCACTCATGGCTAACGGACTTCCTCTCCTGTTGCAGTCAATACGTGACTCAATGGAATTCTCTCATCCCCTCTTCTTGTCCAGGCTGGAGTTCCTTAAGGCAGTGTTCTTGGCCTTATGCTATTTCTGGTTTTCATCAATGATCTCTCAGACTCTCTGGAAAATCCTCTTTATCTCTTTGCCGATGACTCCACCCTCTGCCGTTCCATCTCTCATTCCTCTGATCGGCAGGCAGCAGCCTCTTGATTCTCTGCAGACCTGGATAAAATCACAAGCTGGTGAAACACTTGGAATATGTCTTTCAATCGTGATAAATCTTACACCCTCACCATGTCTCACCGTAAGGACCATCTGGACCACCCCCCCCCCCCCAACTACTTTCTCAACAATTCCCTTGAATTCCTTTCATCCATGCTTTTGGGTCTCACTATCTGCCATAATCTTTTCTGGGAAAGCCACATCTCCAAAGTCAGTTGCTGACTGGGAATCCTATGTCATGCAAAGTCCTTCCTTGGCACACCCGAGCTTCTAACTACTTGCAAAGCTTTCATCCACAGTCTGATGGAGTACTGCTCCCCCTTCTGGGATGGTGCTCTGCCTCACACCCAGCTTGACTTCACGATGTGGAAACCAAGGCTTTTAGGATCATTGGTATCTCCCGTGATGAAGTTGAGTCTTTGGGTCTCTCACTGACCGGAGGCAGGTTGGTGGTCTTTCTGTCTTCTCCCATTTCCTCTCCGGCCTTGCCCCCCCCTCCTCTTATCTGTCCCCCCTATATTTACTCAGGCTGCTCAAGGTCCACCAAACACCCCCTTTCTGGTGAAACTGCCAAAAAAAAAAAAAAAAATCACTGCTCACCTTCACTCTTTCATTCCTCTTTTTTTCCCACCTCTGGAACACTCACACACACTCTTTAATCCCACTCCTCCCTCCAGGTCTTCAAAACAGCTGTTCACCACCATCTCATATCTTCCCCCTTCCAAAATCTTGATCTTTACTAACCCCGTTAATTCACCCCAAAACCAACTCCTTCAAATTCCCCGTTTTCCTTTCTGAAAGTCCCTCCCTGCAGTAGCATCTTGTTTACCCTGTGTACCCTGCCCAATCCCTTTCTCTTCCATAGATCTCCTATGTCTGTTTCCCTCTCCCGCCCATCTTTTCTCCTGCCTCGTTATACGTCTGTGTATTAGCTCCTACACGAGCCTCGACATGGTTTCCAAAAAAAAAAAGTTTCTAAGTTGCAATTGGTGGAGCAGAAGCAGGCCGAATGAGATGACTAAGCCAGCTGAGACGGCTCATATAGTTTATGGAGCGAGAGGATGATCGTCCAGGGATCGGCCTCACAAGTGCCACGACCTTTCCCAATGCAATTCAAATGTCACAAACCAAAATTCTTCTTTGCGTCGGAGCCACCCGATCAATTGTGATTTTAGTTGTATTTTGCATCCTTTCTTAAGTTTTTCAACCTCCCTCTGAATCCATCCATTATCCATTCAACACCATGACAAACGCTGACAATATCACTCACACACTCCTTAGCCCAGACAATGGATTGGCAACTCAAATAACATGAACTTTTTTTTTCAAATTGTCAAAAATGCAATATCTTAAGAGCTGTAATAAATGTAACCTCCATTTCAAAAATTCAAAACCATTGCTCACCTCCACTCATTCGTTCCTCTTCCCCCCCCACCCCCCCC
Organism: Eptatretus burgeri; assembly: GCF_056783735.1. Classification (NCBI taxonomy): domain Eukaryota; kingdom Metazoa; phylum Chordata; class Myxini; order Myxiniformes; family Myxinidae; genus Eptatretus; species Eptatretus burgeri. The sequence continues at coordinate 57,767,165 of NC_140974.1, forward strand.
CCAACTGTGGAACCAACTTCCACATCCTCTTCAATCGCATTCTTCCCTCCAGGTCTTTAAGATAGCTCAGATATCCAAAAGCCCCCTTCCAAAACCATGATCTTTTCAACCCCGTTATCCCCCCCTCCCCACACATTTCCAGTTTTTTTCCTGAGTTTGTTTTTTGTATGCATCTTCTCCATCCCCACCCCCAATTTGTCCAAGTCCCTCTCTATTTTGTCCTTGAACCCCACTGATAGCATTTAACCCCTTATTTCTGCTGTTCCTTAAAAAAAAATTGTTTTTCTATAATGGAAATCGCCCCAAACAAGGCATAAAGCCATTCTAGGGAAGGTTAGATAAAGATTAGGATAAAGCAAAACAAAATAAAACAGAGAAAATGCAACAAGAAAACATCCAAGACATAGGAAGTAACAGAAGTCAGGTGAAATGCAACGGAGCCTCAAAGATGTTGGAAGTAGCAATTGACGTTCCTCTTAAAGCTGAGTAGATCATAGGATAATGAGAAGCACGTTACAGGTAATGAATTCCAAAGCACAACAGCACAAGGAATAAAACCATCTGCATAGCCTTTCATTCTGCACTTTGAATCAGCTCGAGTGAATGGGTGTGCAGAAATGGCAAACCGAGTCTTGCGTCCAAACACTCGTACAGGAGGAACTAAGTTAGAAAGTCCATCAGAACATTTGCCATGAAAATGTCTGTAGAACAAACTAAAGGCCCGGTCACACCTTGACGTTTTAGCCAGCGATGGCAACGTATTAAAATGTATCTAAAATGCTGGCTTACGTTGAACTTTTGATGATTTTTTTAAAGATTCGGACGTATTCATAGCGACTTGGTCTTATGTATAACGCATTGGTAACGGACACAGAACGTTTCGTTGTGTTATAGATAACTTATACCAACGAATGCTGAACCTGTTGTCGGCCTACACAACCGATGCCCAACGATAGTCTAACTTAGGCATAGCGCGTTGCACGCATCGCCGACGATGTCGTGACGTAGCCTATTAAAAGGCTGACGCACAACGATTCGAATCATAACTGCCGTAGAAATGGAAGTGTCAACATCGCGGTCACACCTTGGCGATCTTGCCAGCGTATGCCGACCTAAGAAAAATGTGTCTAAAACGTTGGGGCACGTCAAATACGGTATGAGTAAGTTTGGTATACGTGAGTAGAACGCTAAAGTACGCTATCATACATCGTAGTAAGTAGAGTGCGTCAAGAAATTTTAAACATGTTCAAAATTTTACGACGTACTCGGCGTATGACACACGTTCCGCATGCGATGGGGATAAGTTTTACACACGATATGTGGACGCTTACACACGTCCACAAAGGCTACTTATAAGCTACTCATAAGTCGAAACACGTCGCGGTAATGTCTTTTTTACGGGAAACTTATTTCTAACTTATGTTTGACGTGCTTTGAACCAATTCTTTACGTAGTCCCAACACACATCGACGTATGTAGACGTATTCCAATGACGTCTTCCGGTCGACAAAAAAAATAAATGAACGTGTTTCTAGCTTACAACTGCCATATAAAGACGTGTTCCCAGTGATTTGGGGAATTGGTATATAAAAATGCTGCTCATAAAAGGGGAACCCAACAGTGTTTTCGAGTCCTTTTTGAGTCGATGTCCATGTCAGCAGTAACAGTATCAGTATCAGTATCAGTATTAGTAGTAGTTTGTTCATGTTGGCAGTAGTAAGCGAGTGCGAGGGGGAGGGTGTGGGTTATGATGGATCGTCCTTGCGTTTAACGATTTAACGATTTAAATGATAAACTCAACGATTTAAATGGCTGCATCTCCACTATTGAAAGTAGACGATTGCGCTCAACAATTGGATTTTTTTTACACTTAAGGACTTTTAAACGATACCACTCACCTATTTTCATTGTTTACAATGAACGATTTAAATTGCTGTCACTCGCCCTTGTTTTTTGACGCTGGGTTTGGAAATTTGAAGCGTTTCTTCTGAACGTGTTAAAACACTCAAACTCGACTATTTTAAATAGACGCTGCCGATGGACAATTGGAATCATAGCCAAGCTAGACATCGAAGTGTGAACATCCTCGTCATGCCGAAGAAAAGTTTGAAGAATGCTGCAAATAAGTGTCCTAGCCGTGGACGCTGACGCAAGGACGATCCATTATACCGGCGTCTTTCAGCCTATGAGTAACTTAAAAGTAACGTCTGTCGATGTGTGGCAACGATCGCGTAACGTGCCAACAACACGTTAATCATAGGTTAGAAATAAGTTTCGGGTACGCTAAGCATTACCTCGGCGTGTCTCAACTTATGATTAACTTACAAGTAGCATGTGTTGACGTCTGTCAACGATCGCAGACCGTGCATACAACTTGTGGCCAGCGTAGCGGAACGTGTGAGTCATACGCCGGCATACGTCGTGAAATTTCAAGCATGAAAAAATTTGAGGACAACCAAAAAGTACAACGTTTAAAGCCAACGTACAACGACGTATGGCAGTGTTTTTCAGCGTGCTCTCAATGTTATCAAAACTTACCCATAACGTATTCAACGTGTGCCAGCGTTTTAGAAAAAAAATTCAAAAGAAATCGGCATACGTTGGCTAAAACGTCAAGGTGTGACCGGGCCTTAAGAGTGACAACTGAGCTCCAGTGAGAGCGTGGTTGAAGAGTTGAACCCATCTCTGCACCAACCAGATTCACTTTGCGTTTCTGGAGCCTATCAAATAAAGATAAGTGGCAGGCTGGTCCTCCAGCCCAATTATGGCAACACTACTCCATGAGGGATGTATAGTTGTCTTATACAAGTACAAAACAGCATCAGGAGGTGAATATTTCTGCGCTCAATAGAGAGACAACCAACTTGCTTGGAAGAGTTCGCTGCGATAACAGAAATGTACTTATCCCAACGGAGATTAGAGGAGATGGCCAGACCAATAAGCCAGAACTCAGATGATCATGTTGGGCTTGTAAACCCCATGTGCACAGAGGGAAAGACCTGTTTCTGGAGTGAGACATGGACAACAATTTAGTTTTCTTTGCACTGAAGGTTACCAGCCAGTCATGGAGTCAGTTGCATTCTGATCCATTCAGTGATCAAGCTCTTTCATGAACCGTAACTTTGCATATTAAAAAAAACAAAAAAAAAAAACTGGAGAGACACATTCATTACCTCCACTACAGAAAGTGGATGGAGGTTACGTTTTCACCCGTTTGTCTATCTGTGAGCAGGATATCCCAAAAAGTTAGAGACGGATTTGGAGGAAACTTCGTGAACTGTTTTGGTGTGTGACAAGGACGAACCGATTAGATTTTGGTGAAGATCCGGATCAGACGACTGTAATTTTAAAAGTGATTCTTCACCATTAAGAGATAGGGCCAAAAATGATATATAGCACAATATCTCAAATAGTTATGGGTAGATTCGGACGAAGCTTGGTGGACACGTTGGGCGTGTGACAAGGAAGAATTGATTCAATTTTGGTGAAGATCCAAATCCGGATCTGACAATTTTTAAAGTGATTCTTCACCATTGAGAGATGGGGCCAAAAACGATATTTAGCATGATATTTCAAAAATGTATTGGGCCCAATGTGTTCTCGTGGATCAGGCATTACGTGGTGGAAGTAAGCGCTCTACCGAGTGCCCTTCTAGTTGTGGTCGGAATTACCACCTTTGTGTACCATATTGTAACAAACTAGTTCAACCAGTCATTGGATCACCAAACTTTTAATAATTTTGAATCAAAATTTCCAAGAGCGTCGCATCATTGGCCAGAATCGTAATTTGATGGTTAGTGTATATAATAGGACACATACATGAGACAAGATTGCAAATGGTTTCAAAATGTTTGGAAAGGGTCCTGGGAACAAATTATTTATGATGGATGCTATTTGAGTGCAAGAACTACAGTCTCATTCTGAATCCCTCTTAAATGCCCATCATAGCTCAAACTCAAGCCTCCAGATCGAAATTTTTATCTTGTTGCTTGCAGGCAGTCAATGAAACGACAAACAATTCTCCCTAATCGGCACAATTACCAAAACAAAATACGGTGCAAAAATTCACCGTCTTAACTATTTAATTTAACACATGTAACTACAATTATGTAATCCACATGTCATTTCACTTTGCTTGGATTTCAAGATTGCGGATCAGAAATGTGGTGACGTCACACGCACACCCTCAATTGAAGGGGGAGTTATCAAAACATCTTGGTTGTTATTTAGATACAAGTCGTTTATTATGGAGATTCTCACTTACCTGCCAAGTGAGGATCGAGCTTTCGAGAAGGGATGTTTACATTCTAAACTGAGGCTGGAGGTTGAGCCTGCGCAACAGGTTGAAGCTGCGCTATTGCTGTCAAGATGTCCAAAATTACTGCAGCGGACAATGTGCGCAGAGCACCATATGCAAGTCATGCTCACAGGTTTCACCGGTAATCGAATGTATTTTCCTGTTCATCATTGCCAAAGTTCTCAAGTATTATGTTATCCTTTCTCAACACTCACCAAAGATTTTTCTGAAAATTGAAAGAGAAAAAAGGAGGCTCAATTAATCAGGGTCGGTGGCCGAGACCTCATGAAAGGTCCACATGTCCTGCCAGATTAAGCAATCGTGAGGGACTAAAGGATAAGTAAGTGAGAGCGGGCTACCCAGCAGGAACCCTTGGCCATTTAAGCATGGTATAAACATGCCTGAAGAGATATCAGTGTACTTCCATATGAATCAAAGGAGCATTCATAAAAAATGGCCATTTTCAGGTGGGTGGGGAAGAACTTGTCCTCACAAGCCCATGATGAAACTTCAGAGCAAGAAAGCTTTACTTTATTTGTGGATCCTGGAAATTTTCAGGAATTCAATTGGATTTTCACCTGCGACATGATGCAGGTCTACAAGAGCTCTGCATTGCTGTTGTTGGGATTCTTAATGGGGGTCGATTTTTGAAATGTGCATCTTTTGGTCGGACAGCTGCCGAACCACACCAGCATCTGTCGCTCGATTCCACCCACTATGGCACCCAGACAAAATATGGCGCCCATCTTGGTTTTCTGTTGGGCCGAACACATTAGGCCTGTAGGCCTCTGCTGACAATACACTCACTTGTTTTATTAAGCACAATTCATTTCAAGACTTATGAAAACCGATAAAAGAAAAGAAGATGCTCAGTGACCTTCACTTTTTTGTGCTGAAAAAAAAATTATATATATATATATATATATATATATATTTATATATATATATATATATACATGTTTCTGAAATACAGCCAAAACGGTACACGATAGCGCAAAAATTCGGTACACGATAGCACAAAAAAAACCTCACGATTCGCCTGCGGTGTGCAGTATCAAGTTTCGTTCAAATCGGGCAATGAAAAAAATATTTAAAAAAAATCAATTCCCGATTCAGTCAAATACTCTTCGGGAGGATTTGATCAATGCAAACAACCTCAGCGGTATAGCTTGCTGGAGCTATCTTTTTTTTTTTTCTTGAAACGATTTTTTTTTTTTTTTCATCAACCACTGTCACAACAGGAACCTCACGGGTTCACGGGTCATCTAGTATCCAATAAAGTTAGAAAACCACCACAAAGGTGACTAAGTTCATGTAAATGAAATCAAACTACTCAATGGAGATACAAGCCAAATATCTCTAAAACTGTTGGTATAACCATCATCCCAATCACCTGCCTGTTTTGGATCCCTTTGCCTCTACATTTCAGCTCGAGGAGGAATGACTTGTGATTGGTGATTATTGTGGCGCCAAACATGCCGTTACAGGAAATGGAGGAAAGAGTGAAGGATCACAAAGTGGAGAAAACAATGGATTATTCATAATGCTCACCCAGATACACATGTACTAAACAAATACCTTTACACACTTTTTGGTCAGGGATCATTGAATAAATGCCAAGCTACACATAAGTAGTTTAATCTGGCAGCACCCGATGAAGCCCTGTTTTATACTACCACACAAGTCATAAATATATGTGAAAAAAATTACATGCCCAGACATGGAATTGAACCCAGGTCCTCTGGCAAACCGTACCAGTGCTCTGCCATCTGAGCTATCTGAGCTCTCTGGGTGACCCACCAGCTGAACAACGTAATTCTTCCACATACACAGGTGCTACTCTCTTTCCCCGACTGCTTCCGGGGAACTCGCTGCCAACCATAGGAGCAACTGGGGCTTGCTCTCGAGAGGGTCAAGGGGAAAGAGTAGCACCTGTATATGTGGAAGAATTGCGTTGTTCAGCTGGTGGGTCACCCAGATGGCAGAGCACTGGTACGGTTTGCCAGAGGACCTGGGTTCAATTCCTGGTCTGGGCAGGTAATTTTTCCACAAACATTTATGATTGTTCTATCCTGTTCATTTACTAATTATACTACACAAGTCGCCACAACCAAAAGCCCTGCATCCCAGACCAGGCTAAAAATGGTGCACATCACCAAACCTTTTGCTCTCATGTGGCCGAAGAAGAAGGTCATCGTTGTGCTTCGACTGCAGTTGCACCTCGTGTTCCATCTGGTTCTGCACGTCGATCACAAGGTGGCAGCGCTGTGCACTGAACATTTCAAAACAGAAAACCATATAAGTTCCTGATGATGGACAGCCTCAACACATGTTTTCACAGGGACAAGTTACACACAGACAAAAATGGAGACTTCTCGCAAATCAACTTTCACCACATTATCCCATTACCTGGTCGCAGGCACAGCAGAGAGGTTTGTGAAGACTACGGAAGGTTCGACCTCAATCAGGATACTCAACGAGAGGCGCCGAGAATATCCAGCAGTGGCAGCTGGACCTCCGGTGTAATGGACCAATAATACAGCTTCCTGAATCTACATAGGAAGGGTGGACTGAAGGTGAGCAAGTCACGAAGAGCGAAGAAAAACTTAAAATAATTAATTTTGATACAACAGGAATAGAACAACATTTCCTCTGCCATTGAATTAAACAACAATGGTTGAACGAAACTTGGCTCGCAGAACAGTCCCACCTTGAGAGGAGATGGACCTAAGCGCCCATTTTGCTCTGGTGGTGTACCGCCAGGTGTGTGGTACTCCTTATGCGGCCGGCTCACACGCCTTGCAGGGCTGGAAAATGGTGTACCTGGCGCTGTGCTCATTTCTGTGAGTAAAAAGGTTGGCAGTGATGTCGGGAAATGCCGCAACAGCCATCGCTTCGATGCAACGCTCATTAAAAGTCTCCCCAAACTACCACATTATTTGTTGGATTTTATGATGAGTAACAATGCTTAAACATCACAAAGTTAAAATGTTTTAAACATGAAATGCACATCATGGAAAGCGGCAAATAGAAGAACCCAAACCCATTATACACATATTAGACTATGGGCCACCATAGACCCCCATCCCCCCCCTGGGGATTTTTGTAGACTATGTTTTTTCAGATAGCATGACTCATGCCCCAGCACAATTCGGTTGTCTGGGGGGAAAAATAAAATAAAAAAAAAAATTTAAAAAAAAAAAAAAAAAAAAAAAAAAAAAATCGGTGGTGGGTGTGGTCGTGACACGCACCGCAGTAAGCTCACCCCCCATTCTGAAATAAGGAATTTGGTCTCCGTAAATATCTTCGCTATCCCTTAGGCTAGGACGCTGAAATTTCTCATACTTTACCGTTGGGTCAAGTCTTAACTGAAAATCTCAAAATTAAATCCAAGATGGCCGCTATAGCGACGTCACTTTCAAGCTGTTTTTAGACCTCAATTTTGGAATTTGTCATTTGTGGATGTTTTTTCTTTAAAACTTATGCATAATTTCTGTTGTTCACTTGCTCACTGCCATCATACATGTAGTATTCACAGATTGTTGAATTGATGTTGATGTTTATTGATTTCTGTATTTCAGTTTAGATGAGACTTTTCAATGGCCAACAAGAAGAAAACAGATGAAAAACCCTTGAAATTAAAGGCCAGCTCACGGTCTAAAGCCAAACTGTGGTGAATTAACGTGAATCGAGGGACATGACGCGGGATCACATGTTGTGCGTCTCGCGTATAAGGGGATGTCTCTGCGGCACGAGTGATTGTCCCCGGGGCATTGCTATTGACATCGGCTGTCCACTTGATGCTCGTTAACTGAAGGTGCTCATTGACTGGTGAGAATGGAGATTATATCGAACTCCGTGCTTACGCGGATTTAGTCTGCAATGGTTAACTGCACATGTATACGTTACTGCTTATGTACTCCTAGCTGAACCTGTATTTCCTGGTGTGCCCACAGAAGCGGCTCCAATCAAATGGAATAAAGCCTAAACTCTGAAGGTTCATCTCTCGCTCTCATTTCAATTTATTCCATTTGATTTTCTCGGCTCTCTCAACCAAAGATGGACAAGATCTACAAACCAGAGAGGTTCGACGCAGACCCGAACGCGACTGACGCAGAAATGAAATGGTCACATTGGTTCTGCTCCTTCTCACACTATCTGACCATCATCGCGGAGGGAGCTGACAAATTTGCCGCTCTCGTGAATCATGTCTCGCCCGGCGTGTACAGGCTCTTCTCGGGGTGCGACACTTACGAAGCAGCGATCGACGTGCTGCAGGCGCTCTACGTGAAGCCCAAGAACGAGGTATACATACGACATCTTCTCAACACACGCAAGCACGCAGCCGGGGAGACAATCGATCAGTTCCTGCAAGCTCTGAATCAGCTGGGAAAAGACTGCAGCTTCCGGGCGGTAAGCGCCGAGGAACACCGAAAGGAAGCGACCCGGGAGGCATTCATCCAAGGACTCAGATCAGCCCACATACGGCAACGCTTACTAGAGAAAGCGCAACCCACTCTTGACAAGGTAGTCGATCAGGCTCGAGCGATGGATACGGCTCAGCAGCAATCTGAGTCATTTGGGACACCGATGCTGCTCATGAACGCTGCTACGATGGGAACCCAAGGAACCCCACTGGCACAGACACAGCCAGACATGAGGGATGGAGAAACACCCGAGGAGCCGGATACCCAGACCTCGTCAAACTCCTCAGCAACTGCTCCGGTTGGTAAATGCTTCTTTTGTGGGTACAAAGGCATCCTCGTCAAAAATGTCCCGCCAGAGATGCCACATGCATGAATTGCGACAAGAAAGGGCATTATGCCAGGGTATGTAAATCTACTCTAAGGAGAAATAAACCCACTTCTGCGGCTCTCTACTCGCAAAATAAATTGACTGCAGCCTCCCGGGGAATCTATCCAAGGCTATCATCAACGTACGAATTAACGGGCATATGGCTGAGGCACTGATTGATACCGGTAGCTCTGAAAGTTTCGTCAACAGCTCGCTAGTGAAGGGCAGGAAATGGGTAATCCACCCGACTGACAATACGGTATGCATGGCCGCCACCTCACTACAATCCAGCGTACGAGGGTACTGCAATGTTGAATTGGACGTAAAAGGGTACACGCATCGGGATGTAAAGGTGCTGGTGCTTCGTGATTTGTGCGCAGACGTAATTCTGGGTCATAATGTCCTCAAGCAGCACACGAGCGTCGAAATACCCTTTGGAGGAAGCAAGCCTCGTCTAATTTTAAATGCGTTGACCACCGCGGAGGTGACGTCCCCCCAGCTGTTCGCTAACTTGTCGCCGGTCTGCAAACCGATAGCGATCAAATCGCGGCGATATACCACTGCTGACATGAATTTCATCACTTCGGAAACCAAGCGATTACTGGAGGAGGGAATTATAGAACCGAGCGATTCGCCATGGCGCGCACAGGTGTTAGTAACCAGCAGTCAGAACCATAAGAAACGGATGGTTGTCGATTATTCCCAAACGGTCAATCGCTTCACCCAACTCAACGCCTACCCCCTGCCGCGCATAGATGAGATGGTCGAACGCGTGGCCAATTATAAGGTATTCAGTACCATCGACTTGCGAAGCGCCTATCATCAAATTCCCATCCGAGAGGAAGACAAACCGTACACTGCATTCCAGGCAGGGCGGCGCCTCTACCAGTTCAGAAGGATACCATTCGGTGTCACGAATGGAGTAGCTTGCTTCCAACGGGTTATGGACGACATCATCTCAGATGAAAACCTCGAAGACACTTTTGTTTACGTGGATAATGTCACAGTGTGCGGTAGGGATCAGAGGGAACATGATAGGAATCTGGACAGATTCTTGAGCATTGCTGGAAAATATAATCTGACTCTCAACTACGAGAAATGCGTATTCTCGGCAAGGTCAATTGACCTTCTCGGCTACACAATAGCCGACGGCACAATTAAGCCTGATCCTGAGCGATTGCGCCCGCTCCGTGAGCTTCCACCACCTCAGGACTTGCAAACAATGCGCCGGGTGATCGGGATGTTCGCTTACTATGCAAGATGGATTTCGCAATACTCCGAGAAAATACATCCCCTAGTGCATTGCAAAAACTTTCCACCAGATGCCGCTGTCGTAAAAGCTTTCCACAATCTCAAGGATGATATCAGTAAGTCCGTGGTTTTATCGATCGACAGCTCGGTGCCCTTCGTGGTGGAGACCGACGCTTCAAATCACGCCATAGCTGCTACACTTAATCAGTCTGGGCGGCCGGTCGCGTTCTTCTCGAGAACTCTCTCTAGAAGCGAGCAGAGACACTCGGCAATAGAGAAGGAGGCGTACGCCATCGTCGAAGCGCTGCGTAAATGGAGACATTCATTATTTACTGGGAAACCACTTCACGCTCGTTACGGACCAACGATCCGTGGCTTTCATGTTTGATGGGAAAAATAACGGGAAAATTAAGAATGAAAAAATTATGAGATGGCGGATAGACCTAGCTTGCTACAGGTACGACATTGTTTACCGGCCCGGGAAAGAAAACCCTGCTGCAGATACCTTCTCCCGGGTCTACAGTTCGGCAACAATCAGTCAGGCTTTGCAAGACCTCCATGTGTCTCTGTGCCACCCAGGGGTAACCAGGATGGCACATTTCGTACGCAGACAAAATCTTCCCTATTCTGTTGAAGATATTAAACAAATGAATGCTTCATGTCCTGTTTGTGCTGAACTAAAACCCAGATTCTATGGCGCGGCTTCTGGCAGACTGATCAAGGCTACTTCCCCCTTCGAGAGACTAAACATCGACTTCAAAGGGCCCCTACCGACCGAAACAGACAACAGATACATATTCACCGTTGTTGATGAATATTCAAGGTTCCCTTTCGCGTTTCCGTGCTCGGATATGACCTCGGGCACTGTCGTAAAATGTCTCTCTGACCTCTTCGCTATGTTTGGGAGACCTTCGTACATACATTCAGACAGAGGGCCGTGTTTCATGTCGGCCGGGCTAAAACAATTCCTATTAGAGCACGGCATAGCAACTAGTCGAACGACGGGTTACAACCCACAGGGAAACGGGCAGGTGGAACGGTATAATGGAGTAATTTGGAAAGCCGTAACTCTGGCGCTGAAATCGAGAGGACTGGGCCCCGAGCGATGGGAGGTTACTCTTCCTGACGCTCTGAATTCCATACGCTCTTTGCTCTGCACGTCCACAAATGCCACTCCTCACGAACGTATGTTTACTCACCAACGACGTTATGTTGTCGGTCAAACGTTGCCCAACTGGCTGACCCACCCCGGTACAGTGTTCATGAAACGCCCGGTACGACAAAGCAAGTATGAACCCCTGGTGGAGGGGGTCGAACTCATTGACACTAATCCAGAGTATGCTCATGTCAGGCTCCCGGATGGCAGGGAGACCACTGTGTCGGTTCGCCATCTGGCTCCCTCAGGTACTCCTCCCGCCGGTACACCACCTTCTGGCACTCCTCCTTCTGACATTTCCCCCCCAGGAACTCCGCCAGGCGACGGGGCTGCCGCGTTCCACCCGAGAGCGATCGAGGAGTCATCCCCGGCACAAGTCGAGGCTCACCAAGAGGATCGGGAGTCTCCCTCAAGTGAAACTGCCGTTTACTCCCGGAGAGGTCGACGAATAAGGCCCCCTCGACGACTCAATCTGTAAAGGGGATTATCGGCATTCTCGCTGCTCATGCTCCTATATGCCCATTATATCATATATCGATGCTCATTTCCATGCTCCTACAACTCAAAATAATCACTGCTTGGCATGTATGCTTCTGTAGATCTATTAGTCCGCGTTGCTTGAAATGTATACTCCTATAGTGCTAAAGCAATCATGGTGTGTAAGATGGGCCCCTAGTTACATTTTAAAGGTGGGGAGAATGTGGTGAATTAACGTGAATCGAGGGACATGACGCGGGATCACATGTTGTGCGTCTCGCGTATAAGGGGATGTCTCTGCGGCACGAGTGATTGTCCCCGGGGCATTGCTATTGACATCGGCTGTCCACTTGATGCTCGTTAACTGAAGGTGCTCATTGACTGGTGAGAATGGAGATTATATCGAACTCCGTGCTTACGCGGATTTAGTCTGCAATGGTTAACTGCACATGTATACGTTACTGCTTATGTACTCCTAGCTGAACCTGTATTTCCTGGTGTGCCCACAGAAGCGGCTCCAATCAAATGGAATAAAGCCTAAACTCTGAAGGTTCATCTCTCGCTCTCATTTCACAAACATTCGCATGAAGGCTTATCCTGTATTATACACTATGTGAAACACACCTCAGATAAAAAAGTTAGACCACTTTCAGATGTTAGTTTCTCGAAGATAGAAGAAACAGTGGAACTGCGACAGAAGAGAGTTAATGCCAGTGAAAGGCTTGATGATATTTGTATGGAGGTACCAAAAACTTTCTACAAAAACGTGCACGGAGCGCACAGATGGTGCTATACAAATTTCATGAACACGTCCCGCTTCCTCAAAAGAAAGGGTCCTGCTGAAGACGATGAAGTACCATGTAGCGCCAAGAGACGCAGATCCTCAGAATTGGCTGCAATATTATTTCCTGCGAAGAAATGTCTCTTCTGTGACAGATCACGTAAAAAAGGTACAGGGGAAGGAAGAGAGGCTTGTGAAGTGTGTTACAAGTAGCGCAGAAGAGTCAATCAAAGCAGCCGCTGAGAAAATGAAAGATGCCAATATATTGGCGAAAGTACAAGATGTTGATTTAATCGCCCGTGAGGCACACTACCATCCGTCGTGTCGTAAGCATTATACAAGCACAGATGATCGGCATGAAAAAACTGATGTAGACACTTCAGTCGTGGAACAACAGAATGCTCATGCAGCTGCATTTGAGCATGTCTGCCAATATGTTGAGAACAGCATTATCCATGGAGCTAACGTTGAAAGAGTTACAATGCTCAAGGACCGATATTTGCAGTTTATGTTGAGCAATAGCCCCAAATTTTACAATGTCAATTACAAAACTGACAAGATAAAAGCAAAGTTGACAAAGAAATTTGGAAGCAAAATAGAGTTTTGCCAACCTAATTACAGGAGTGAACTTGTGTATTCGACGGAAGTTCCAAAAGGTCAGGCCATCGAGTCTGCATTTGAGGTTGCTCCATCCGACCTGAAACGCCTTGAAGAAGCAGCACTACTCCTATGAAGACTTATTCTTGGCTCCAAAGAAGAATCAACAGAGATGCCTTGGCCACCTTCACCAAGCTTCTTACTTAGTGGAATTGTCCACCCACCTACTCAATTGCAAGATTTTCTCTCCTGGGTGATTACTGGAAAGAAATTTGCAGATGCGTCGACGAAAAGAAGCAGATTGGTTGATTCCTTTGCTGAAGATATTTGCCAAGCTTTGACAAGAGGGCAATGGACAATGCCCAAACACCTTCTTCTGGGTATGACACTAAGGCATTTGACTGGTAGTGCTGAAAGTCACTCTATTGAATTGATATGGACACTGTGTTTCCTACTCTCGTCTGCTGGAACTGGAAACGGCCATGTGTAAGAGCATAGTGGAGAGAGAAGGCGTTATTCCACCTTCAATTCAGCCAGCCGGAAATGTTGTTAGTTACCTATGCTGGGACAATTTTGACCTGAATGAAGAAACACCTTCGGGTACTGGCACAACACACACGGCCCATGGGATAATGATCCAGGAGGTTCTGAAAGATGCTTGCAGCAACCCCTCTTGCATTCAAGTTCCCATTCTCAAGAACAAGCAGCGCTCAGTGGTTTACAATCCCCAAGAGGTAGAGCCATGTTTTGTCAATACCAAGACTGAACCATCCCTTGTCGTATCCATCAGTGATGCCCCACAAACAGACACAGAAACTTGGGCCCAATGGTCTGATACAGTGTGGGTATTTTGCAGGGCACTGCTGCAGAACACGACCCAGATGGTACCTGGATGGGCTGGTTGGGTAACCATGACAGCGAAGAACAAAGATGACAAGGATGTTATCCACAGTTGACTACATGGCTCCCGTGAATGCCCCGGTTACCGAGAATGGCACTGTCCAACACCTCCTGAAACTTTCCCAGGCATCATCCAGAGAAGTGGGCCAGCACTACACAATCGTGACGTTTGACCTGGCAGTGGCCAAAAAAGCATATGCTCTTGTATGGCAGAATAATCGTTTGTTTGAAGACGTAATTGTCAGGATGGGTGTTTTTCACACTACCTCTGCATATCTTGGTGCTCTTGGAAAACGGCTTCAGTCCAGTGGCTTTGAGGAAATAGTAGTGGAAGCTGGAATCTGCGCCAGTGGGTCCATTAACAAAGTGATGTCCGGGAAACATTACAACAGAGCATTGCGTGTTCACAGGCTAACACTTGAAGCCTTAGAGCGTCTGTTGTTGAGAGCTTTCGAGACATCAGAGGGGCAGATTATTGGAGATGAAACAAGAGGCCTCCTGCAAAGCTTGTCACTCATTCCAAGTAAGGAGAATCTATCAGAAACTCTGGCCAACAATAGCTGCACATGGCTGCTGATGCTCTACAACAGTTATAAGGAAAAGGTTCGCAAGGGCTCTTCTGCTCTTCCTTCGCTCTTCGTATCTGCTGTTCGTATCTCTTCTTCGTATCTGCTGCTCTTCCTTCGCTCCAATTGGTTCTTCTGACCACGTCCTTGTTAAAGTGGACATCTCTCTGGCTGTTATCAGAGAACCACCTCACCGCCGTCGAGTCTGGCATTTCACTCAAGCCGACTGGCAGGGTCTCCGAGCAGCCATCAAACTTACAGACTGGTCTCCTATCACTACTTTCTCAAACATCAACTCATCCTGGGAATTCTTTCAAAGAAACTTGCTCTCCCTCATGCACAGATTTATCCCCTCTCGTGTTCAGTTGTCTTACCCTTCCTCCCGCCCTTGGTTTACTGAAGCTTGTGGCGAGACAGTTGTCCTGAAACAACTTGCCTTTGCCTCATGGAAAGCAAACCCAACTGAGGGCAATCTCAGTTCTTTCCACAAAGCTCGGAACAAGTGTGTATCTACCCTCAGGAGAGCCAGAAAACAACATCTTTCTCATCTCAAGTCTGAACTCTCATACCTCTCTCCCTCCTCAAAATCCTGGTGGCGTTTAATCAAATCTGTTTCTGGTGTATGTCCCCCCTCCATCCCCTCCCTTACCTCAAATGGCCGCACTGCTGATTCTACATGTGATAAAGCTGAATGTCTAAACTCGGTGTTTGCAGCTAAATCTTGTGTCCTAAACCCATCACTATCTCTACCCACTTTACCCAGTCGCACCCAACTGTCCCTGGACTCTGTATCCTTTTCTCCTGACAAGGTGGAGAGCTTGCTTTCAAACCTCGAGTCAGATTCTGCAACCAGTCCAGACGGCATCAGCCCACATGTCCTCAAAGCCTGCTCTTCTGCTCTTGCTCACCCTCTCTCTGTTCTATTCACCCTCTCATTTGCCCAAGGTCATCTGCCATCTGCTTGGAAATCTGCTAACATCACTGCCCTGCATAAAAAGGTGCAAAAACAGATCCCTATAACTACAGACCAATCAGCCTTCTCCCAATCATCAGCAAGGTGATGGAATCCATCATCGCCTCAGATATGAAATCCTTCCTCTTCTCCAATGGCTTGATTTCCAATCATCAATTTGGTTTCAGACCAGGTCACTCTACCCTGGATATGCTGCTTCTGCTCTCCCATCAATGGATGGAGGTCCTCAATGCCAGACAGGAAATCCGAGCCGTATCCCTGGACATATCACGTGCTTTTGACACAGTCTGGCACCCTGCCCTACTCACCAAACTCTCTTCCCATGGTATTCAAGGCCATCTCCACTCATGGCTCGCAGACTTCCTCTCCTGTCGCAGTCAACGTGTGGCCCTAAATGGAGTTCTTTCATCCCCTCTTCCTGTGCAGGCTGGAGTTCCTCAAGGTAGCGTTCTGGGCCCTGTTCTTTTTCTGGTTTTCATCAATGATCTCTCGGACTCTCAGGAAAATCCTCTATTTCTCTTTGCCGACGACTCCACCCTCTGCCGTACCATCTGTCATCCCTCAGACCGGCAAGCAGCAGCTTCTTCACTCACTGCAGATCTGGATAAAATCACAAACTGGTCCAACACGTGGAACATGTCTTTCAATCCAGACAAATCTCACACTCTCACTATGTCTCTTCGAAAGGACCGTTTACAAAACCCCCCCATCCACTTTCTCAACAATCCTCTGGAAGAAGTCTTTTCTTTCAAGCTTCTAGGTCTCACTATCTGCCATGACCTTTCCTGGGAAAGTCACATTTCCAACCTCGCCTCAAAAGCCAGTCGCCGACTGGGAATCCTCCGTCGTGCTAAGTCCTTCCTCGGCCCTCTTGAGCTCCTGACCACTTACAAAGCTTTTGTCCGTAGCCTGATGGAGTACTGCTCTCCCCTCTGGGCTGGTGCTCCTGCCTCCCACCTTTCTCGGCTTCACGCTGTCGAAACCAGGGCATTTAAGATCATCGGCATCTCCCGCAATGAAGCTGAGTCTTTGGGCCTCTCACTCAATCACCGCAGGTTGGTCGGTGGTCTTTCTGTCTTCTACCGACTCCTCTCCAGCCTTGCCCCCCCTGCTCTCTCTGCGATTTGTCCCCACCGCATTTCCACAGGGCGCTCAAGGTCCGCCAACAACCCCCTTCTGGTAAAACTACCAAAATCACGAATCACTGCTCATCTTCACTCTTTCATTCCTCTTTTTTCCCGCCTTTGGAATAAACTTCCTCACTCTATTCTTTCCCATTCTTCCCTCCAGGCTTTCAAAACAGCTGTTCACCACCACCTCTTATCTTCCCCCATCCAAATCCTCGATCTTTTCTACCCCCGATAATCCACCCAAGCCCACTTCCTTCATTTCTCCTACTTTCCTTCCTGAAAGTCCCTGAAATGTCCATCTTCTCTTCGCCATGTTCCCCGTCCCATCCCCATCCCTCTCCCTTCCACAGTTCACCTAATGTGTGTTCCCCACTGTTTTGTCCCTTCCACTCCCGCCCCTCTTGTCTCATGCCTCCTTGCTGTGAGTTGTGTGTTAGCTCTCATACGAGCCTCGACCAAGGTATACAAAAAAAAAAAAATAAAAAAAAAAAAGGGAGAAATGGGGAAAACCACTCAGTTTTGGTTGGATTATATAGATAAAGTATGGCTGGTCTTGATGTTTCTCAGAGCAACCAAAGAGAACAATTTGGATCTTCATCTGTGGTGTCTGCAAAACCTGTGTATCGCATGTTTTTCAGCTCTGACCGACCAAATTATGCAAGATATGCAACGGTATACATGCTGACTCTCCTAAACCTCCCCAGTTCCCATCCTAGAGCTCAAGAGCTTTTGCGGTTAAATGGATTCAGTGTGAACAGATCCGAGGTACAGTCATCGAGAAATGCAGTTGATCTTACCATTGAACAAACCATCAATCGACATGCAAAATCTCACGGGGGAATTATTGGATTCAGCAGAAACTATTCTGCTTACTACAGATGGTGTATGACAAGACACTCGCGGGCAGGTTATGTCCAAGCCACCATGGAACTGACAGGAATGGAGAGTCAAGGATGTTCAACACACAAGGATATAAGGACCTGAGAAATACTCCGCAGTGAAACTGATGTTCGCAAGGTTGTTGATGCCATCACAAGCTTCATTAACCCTTTCAATGTCGAGGATAAAGATGTCCTCTATTGTCTGTCATCAGGAGTACCAGCTCCACCCGAAGTTGAGCAGGATCTTCTATCAGCGGACAATCGTGGGAAGATATTACACGAAGCATTTGTAAAAGAAAGGCTAATCAAGAAAGAAAAGAGTTTCCACGAACCAATCAAGAAACAGAAACTCAAAACATTTGCGTCACTAGCAAAGTCAGTTAAAGTTACAGGGACAGACAAAAAAACTAAGAATGTTGTTGCATAACAGAATATGTTTGGCCAATTGATATTGCTGGCTCTTAAATACAACATGAGCATGGAAAAGGTCCTCGGTTATCCATTGGGGCCCATTCCATGGGCTCTAGCAACAGCTACAGGATCCCCAACGAAAACAGACAAGGCCAAGCTAATGCATACCCTGGAAGGACATGCTAACTTGTCACAGCGACCGACCAACGAAAGCATGAGTTACATAATCGATGGAAATGCCCTACTACAGACACAAGTTTCCATCCCAGAAACATTTGGTGAGCTGGCTGAAAGTTTGTTCGCACAACTTCCTAAAGTACGACGGATAGACTTTGTGACTGATGCTTACAGAGACATGTCGGTCAAAGAAGCAGAGAGAGAGAGAGAGAACACAGAGGAGCATCGTCAACGCACTTAATCAAGAGTCTGCTTACGAAGATCCCACGTGACTGGAAGAAGTTTCTGCGTAACTCAAAGAATAAAACACAACTTACCAAACTGCTTCTGCTGGAATGGAAAACGCCAAAGTACTCTGCAAAACTGGTCGAAAGAAGAATCCTGTTTGTCTGTGGGAGAGACTGCACATCCATCACAAGCTCAGATGGTAAAACTACCGAATCAGAAGATGTGGAGGAGCTACATTCGACTCAAGAGGAATCAGACACAAGGATGATTCTGCACTGCCTACATGTAGCTTCACATTCCTCATCTGAGTCCACAATTGTAATTAGATCACCAGACACAGATGTATTCTTGTTGCTCCTTAAATTTGCGCAAGATATTCAACAGCGAGTGTTATTTGACACAGGAGTCGGCAACAAACGACGGATGATTGACGTTCATCGTGTAATCGCAGAAGCTGGAAAAGATATCTGTTCAGCACTACCAGCGTTGCATGCATTTTCTGGGTGCGACACGAGTTCATTCGTACGAAAGGGGAAGCTGCTTCCTTTGAAGACTCTTAAAGATCATCCGGATTTCTTGGCTACGTTCCTCTCATTAGGAAGTTCACCTGATGTGAGTGATACTCTATCAGACGTTAGAGCACTTCACATGTTTGTTGTACAGGAAGAAGTCAACATCATCTGATATCAACAAGCTACGTACCGAGCAGTTCTTAGAGAGGTTCAAGCCAAAATCTGGATCATTGTTGACCAGTTACAATGGAGTTGACTTGAGCATACTACCTCCATGCCAGGCATCACATACAGAGGGCTGATTACCAAGCACTGGTCTGGTGCAGGGCAGACCAGGCTATGCCAAATGTACCAACGCCAGATGGGCACGGTTGGTGCATAGTACATGGCGAATTGGATTTCCAGTGGACGGAGGGAGATTTGATGCCGAAAGAGCTTGTGGATTTGTACGATGAAGATGAAGAGGAAGAGGACCTTCCAGAAGATGAGAGATTTGAAGATGTCATTTTTGAAGATACAGAGGAATAATTTTCCATGTTTGCCTTCGTGCTCGTCCGTTATTATATAGCCAGTACATTGGAACTTATAGAGAACACTGCCATGAGTTTCACCACATGAATGGTTGTTTGTTGTTTGACTCGACTGTACCATTTGCAAATATACCAATGTCACAAGTTTAAACTTGTTCTTGATAGCTTTAGAGAACCTGGACAACATATATATTGGTGGATTTATTGTTTATCAAGATATGCTTCAATAATCCTTGATGTTTGTCCACTAATGCTGAGATTTGCTAATTGGAAACGAATATTGGCACATGCAAAATAAAACGTATCATTTCAATTTGATTTCAGTTCAATTTATAGCGATGATTAATTGATAATATGACAAGTGATTGATATTCATATCCGTGTGATAATGAGAGCATCTGAATTAATTCTGCTTAGTAATAATCAACATGTCGGAGATGATTGGAGAAAAATGCTCAAAAATATCATTTTCTGTTATGACGTCACTGTGACGTCATTGATCTTTGGGTCAATTAAATTTTCTTCATGTTTTTATAAAGAACAGCTTTTCTTCATACAGCAAGGAGAAATTCAGCAGGATTCACTCAAAAGTACACAAGAAAATAGCAAAATCTCACCCCACCCCTCATTCCTAAAATTATCAAAATTGCATCAGCAAGGTACAGTTAACATAGCCTATACTTTTATTCCACCAAATTCTGCTTGCAGACAAGCAAATTTCAAAAAGACATATAACAGGCTATTCAAAAATGATAGTCTGCAAAAATCCCCAGGGGGGGGGATGGTTTCGACTATTGGCCCACGGTCTATATCTATATATTACTAAAACTCTCATCTTGTATGTATGTATGTTCCCAAAATACAGCCAAAACGGTACATGACAGCACAAAAATTTTAGGGCCACCTTACTCACCATTCTCCTGTGGTTAGTAGACAGTATCAAGTTTCGTTCAAATTGGGCAACGAAAAAAAAAAATCAATTCCCGATTCAGTCAAGTACGCTTCGGGAGAATTTGATCAATGCAAACAACCTCAGCGGTATAGTTCGCTGGAGCTATCTTCTTTTTTTTTTCTTGAAATGATTTATTTTTGAAATCTCAAACTTTTAGTATAGACAAAGAATGGTTTATTTTTAAGCATAAAATAAACATCGGCATTTCAAAAATCAATTTCTGATTCAGTCAAGTACTCTTCGGGAGTATCTATCTATAATTCCAGCAATCTCTGTGTGCGTGTCTGTCTGTCTGTGTGTGTGTGTGTGTGTGTGTGTGTGTGTGTGTGTGTGTGTGTGTGTGTGTGTGTGTGTGTGTGTGTGTGTGTGTGTGTGTGTGTGTGTGTCTGCGACCGCCGCTTCTCGACAACCATTGGTCTGATCTAATTGAAACTTGCCAGGAATATTTCTGGGGACTCGAGGATGTGCCTTTTCAAGGTTTGATATTAATCGTACAAGCGGTTCCCAAGTTACGGCCATTTATTTATTTATTTATCAACCAATGACAGGACACGGTGCTATGATGTCACTATTGACGTCACACTTAATTTTGTTTTTTTGCACGTACGGCCACGCACGTACGGGCACGCACGTACAGGCATGCACTAGTTTGATCAATGCAAACCTCAGCGGTATAGTTTGCTGGAGCTATCTTTTTTGGGTGGTCGCTAAACTACCATTATTCTCAGGTTTTCCGTCTGTCTGTATGTATGTATGTATGTAATGGACAGCTCTGGAGGCCAGAGGAGTCAACCGATTTTGATGAAACTTGACTGGTAGATTCATACCAGGATCTGATTGTATGGTTTTGAGCACCGTTGCTATGGATGCCACCGTTGCCTAGCAACGGGACTTTGAAATTTTTGAAAAAAAAATCCGAAAAATATTTATACATATATTTTTCGAATTAAAAAAAATAAATAAATAAATAAATAATAATAAAAAAAAAATCGGCTTCCACGCTTTTATGCGCACTATAATCAACCTCTGTCAAAAGTGTTCAGCCCGATCCGTCAAAAACTGTATGACGAGTATGCAATTATATAGCGACCACCCATGTTTTTATCAACCGCTGTCACAACAGGAACCCAACGAGTTCATGGGTCGTATACTATATATATATATATATATATATATATATATATATATATATATATATATATATATATATATATATATATATATATATATATATATATATATATATATATATATATATATATATATATATATATATATATATATATATTGTTGTGGTTACCAAATTCGCAAACCACCATTCAGGTCCCTTAGGTGAGATATCTCGGTAAGTATATGTGTAGTTAGGCCCAAACCCGTTGTCTAGTGGGAATACATGTCATTTATGCGTGCTGCGACTCTTCAGGATAGCCGTTTTTCTTTTACTATCTTTATTTTGGACCAACCGCCATTATTACCACCACCAACCACATCTCAACAGTCATCACAACATCAACCACCCACCACAACGCCGCTTCACCACAACAGCCACGACCTTTACCGTCACACCTCGCAACCGTCGCATCGCCACCGTTCTAGTGCCGCTTGTGGGTATCGGTATTGGACTCGTGCAGGGCGCGCGCCGAACAGCGTGTACAAAACCACGGACTTTCCGCTCCAAAAAACGGATCAAAAACGACTCACGCCCTCTTTTGTTCCGTCCAATTGGTGAGCGAGGGGCGATTTGGCCCCGCCTCCAGGGCGTTGGAGGGCGGTCGCTATATGCAAATTCATGGATCAAAATGCATTCACGCCCACTTTTTCTCGGGCCAATGGGGAGCGAGGTGAAAGGTCGAAGGCAGAGGGTCAAAGGCGAAGCCACGGGGCTGATATAAGCGGCTGCGTTCGTCAGAAAAAGTGTCGTGTGTGCGTTGGAAGGAGTTCGCAGGAGGAAGAGTTCGGAGTTGGAGTCGGAGCGAAGAGGACGGAGCTGTGGAGAGGCGGCGGCGAAGGCAGACGAGGGGGTGCTCGCGTCGGTGCCAGGAGCTGAAGGCGGGAGGCCGACGGCGCGACCTGGTCGAGGTGGAGACGCTCGTCGCGGGACCCGAGACAGAGTAAAAATCCTCCTTACCCCGAGCATCAGCAACCCCCTCCTGTTTCCCCCCGCGCTGAGATAGTGCGACCAAGGGGGCCCCTTTTCCCACCCCCTACCAGACACTGTCCGCGAGGCCCGCGGAGTTGGGGTACCATCGCCACTTCGCGCCTCATCAGACGGGTAGGCCCGACCCGGTCTCGACCCCAGGCCCGCCTCATCCTGGAGGGTGGTTCTCTTTTCTTTTTCTTTGGGAATGTGTGTTGTCGGCGCCGTCTGTGAAGTAAAATTGTATAAGTGTTGCCGTGTGCTCGCGTAGTCGGTATTATATCTGCATTGTCGCATTTGCTTTTTGTCTTCTTTTCTATGTGCTTTTGGTGGAATTGTATATGTGTGCTTTCCGTTCATCGCGAATAAATGTGCTTTATGTTGAACTGTTTTCCCGCTTCGCTTCGTCATTTCTTTCATTGAATCCTCATCTTGCTTCACGTAAAGGGTTGGTAGTGGGCTGAATACGCCCGATAATTAATCGAACCGTCGAGGCCGACGATAACACCGCTCGGTTATCCCGATAGTACGGAACGGGTCGCTTAAGTGGCCCGTGTCCGAAGTCGACCTGCGGCGAGGTGCGATCGCCCGGTCTACCCTCCGTGTGGGTACTTAGGTAGGTCGAATTTGGCGAGCAACCCTATCCCACGCGGGGGCCGATTGGCTCGATCGCGGTGAGACCGAAAGGTCCACCCGTGACTGGTTCCCGGCGTTAGTCCGAGAGGGTCATGACTGGATTGTCCGTCCGGTGGGCGACGTGCCGCGATTCGAGTTACGTGGCCGTTCGCACGCCGGCGGGCGCGAATCCGCAACACTGGTGTCAGGTCGTGCGATACAAATACAAATCCATCGCCCTCCTCGCGGCACTGGTATCGGAGAACAGGAAAACGGGCTCTCCTGTCTCCAGCTAAATTCACGGGAATCGGTCCAGGGGTGAGAGAAGCGACCCCCGATTCCCTCCAAATTACGAGCGAGCTAAATTAACCCTTTAAGAGAAGCAAGATGGCGTCTCAAGGCGAGCGGGAGCCGGGGGTATTAGGTATGTGTCGTCATGTAGGATCCATGGCCCAGGTCGGTTCTTTTTATAATTATAACCCCACCACTAACTGTGGTCAGTGGGAGCGGCTTGAGCACGAACTTTGCCGGCAAACGGAGTCGCACAATGGCAGCACGGAGCGGGCTGATATTAATGGCACAGCACGAGGCGTGAGCTCCCAGTCACCGGTTCAAGGCACGTGGTCACGGCATGTGCCATGGCAGGCGTGGCAGGATGACTATGCGAGCATTGGCAGGCTTCAGGCACAATTGGGGGATGTCTTGGAAAAGGTGAAGCGTTATGAAGAATATATCGAGGAGGTGCAACGTGGAGTGGACGAGTCACAACGGCACGCAGATGCGCTTCAGAAAAATTACGTGTACGGGGGGACACAGCGATTGGACGATTTACTGGAACGAATTCGGTGGCAAAAACATGACTTGGCCAATAGAGTCGACAAATTACGTGGGAAAAATAATTTGGTAGTGTTTTATACCCGTCAGTTGGAATATGCGAAGAGCAAACTGAACAAAAGAATAGAGGAACAGCAGATTGGTATCTCCCAGGAAAGGAAACAATGGGAGGAAGAATGGAAAACCGAGCTCGAAAAGAAACAAAAGGAGCACGACTTGGAAGTAAAACAATTAATGGAAAAATTATTGGAGCAAGCAAGGCGGTTCAAAGAACTGGAGGAGAGAGTGAGGGAAATACTGTTGGAAGAGAAAAAAATGTCAACACGATGGGGAGTTGGAACAATTGAAGGAAGAGATAAGAACAGGCAATCAGGAAAGAGAAAGCCTAGAATGGAAGATAAAAAGAGGAGAGAGACAGCTCGAGGAAAGGGCGGAGGAATTGCTGGAAAAGTCAGAACAGTTCGAAGAACTGCAGGGAGAATTGAGGGAGGAAGGAGAAAGGAAAACAAAGCTCGAAAAGGAAAAACGCGAACAAGATGGGGAATTGGAACTACTGAAGCGAGAGGTAAGCGCAAGCCAGTTTAAAAGAGAAATCCTGGAAGGGGAGATTAGAATGGGAAAGGAATGGCAGAAAAAACTAAATGAATACAGTAAAAAAAGGGACGAATTGAGGAGGGAAGCGGTGGAAAGAAGAGATGAAATGAGTGAAGAAGCACACAAATTGAGAAAGGAATTGGAAACAAAAACTTCTGAGATACTGAAACACGAAAACAAAGAAAGAGGATTACAAGACGAACTGAGGATGTTAAAAGAGGAAAGGAAGAAAACAGAGAATGAAACGTTAAGGAACCACACTGAGCAGATTGAACAATTCGAAGCCAAAGCAAAGTCGGAGTGTGTGGAGATGAGATAGGAATTGGAAAATAAAGCTTCTGAGTTACAGAAACACCAGAACAAAGAGAGGGAATTACAAAACGAGTTGAGGATGGTGAGAGAAGAAAGAACGACAACAGAGAATGAAACATTAAGAAACCACACAGTACAGATCGAACAGCTGGAAGCGAAGGCCAGATTAAAGAATGAGGAACAAGAAAGAGTACTGAAAGAACAAGGAATGAGACAGGAGAAGGAAATCAGCCAACTGAAGGAAACCACGAGATTGCAGAATGAGATGCAAGAAAGAGTAATGATGGAAGAACGAATCAGACAGGAGAAGGAAGTCAGCCAACTGAAAGAAATAACGAGATTGCAGAATGAGGAACAAGAAAGGGTACTGAAAGAACAAGGAATGAGACAGGAGAAGGAAATCAGCCAACTGAAGGAAACCACGAGATTACAGAATGAGATGCAAAAAAGAGTAATGAAGGAAGAACAAATCAGACAGGAGAAGGAAGTCAGCCAACTGAAAGAAATAACGAGATTGCAGAATGAGGAACAAGAGAGACAATGGAATAGAAAACAAAAAGAACATGAATCTGAGGTTGACCAATTGAAAGAAAAGCTGAGGCTGGAGTACGAGGAGATAGACAAAGAACAGCGAATGAAACACAAAATGGAGATGAACCAAATGAAGAAAACCATGAAAATGGATAAGGAAAGACAGGAGAGGAAACGAGGAAGAGTAATTAGACAGCAGCAAATGAAACACAAAAAGGAGATTAACCAAATGAAGAAAACCATGAAACTGGAGAAGGAAGGACAGGAGAGGAAATGAGGAAGAGTAGTGAGAGAACAGCGAATGAAACACAGGAAGGAAATGAGCCAATTGAAAGAAACAATGAGATTGGAAAACAAAGAGCAGGAGGCACAGTGGGAGAGAAAACAGCAACTATATGAGTGTGAAATTGAACAACTAAAACGGAGAGCGAAACTGGAGTCAACGGAGATTGAGGAGCTCCGGAGGGAGAACGAACAGCTAATGGGGCTCAGAGAGAAAGAACGACTCAGATGGGAAGGAAAAAGGAACCAGGAAGAGACAGAAATAAGGAACAAGGAGAGAAAATGTATAGAGACACGGGAGACAAGAGACGAGGTGAAAGGAATTGCGAGGGAGAGAAGAAAACAATTAAGACGGAAAGCAAGGATGAGGTACGCAGAGATCGTGAAAGAGCAAGGAGTGAAAAACAGGGAAGGACGGGAGCGACTGAAGGAGAAAGCAAGGTTGACCTACATAAAGATAAGGGAAAGACGCCAGAAAGAAGCAGAGACCAATAGACAAGAGGAGACGACAGAAAGAATAAAATGTATAGAGACACGGGAGATAGAGAGTGAATTGGACAAGGTTAGTGATGCACACACACACACACAGAGGTAGTGGAGGACCATGAGGGGGAGCTGGCTGACTGGGTGGAGGCCCAGTGCGAGCAGCTGGATGGCCTCCTCCAGGAACGAGGGGAGGGAGTATGCCCCCTTGAGGCGAGTCACGACCAGGTGAGTTCGGTCGTGCTTTGCGAGGTTGAGGGGACGGGTGCTGTGGACAGGTGCACGGAGAGCTTGGGGGGTATAGAGGCCCCAGAGACCCTTGTGGGGACACGAATCCCCAGTGTGGTTGTCCCTGTGTGTGTGGTGCAAGGCGTGAGTGCGTCCCCGTGTGTGGCAGCGACCCCGTGTGTGAGTGGTGTGGTGGCGATGGTGCCAGAGTACGTGCTTCCCAGCACGCCGTGTGTAAAAGGGGCACCGCGGGTGAGTGAGGCACGGTATATGAGTGAGGCACGGTGTATGAGTGAGGCACCGCGGATGAGTTCCCCCGCATGCGTGAGTGAACGGCCGAGTGCAAGGGAGACCGTGTGTGTGAGAGAGCGGTATGTAAGGGAGATGTCGGTTGGCATGCGGGAGCACGCAGCCGCGTCTCCCGGTGTGAATGTAATTGTGAGGTGTGTTAGCGTCGTGACACGCAGGTGTGCGTGGGTGGAATGGAGGCGACGACGGAGACATGTGAGGGAAGAAAGCCGAGTAGCGGCTGTAGCTGTTTCGGGGACCGTGCCGGGTTCACCCAGCAGTGAGCACGAGGTCCGTGCTGTGCAACGCACGAGACCACCACGTGCTCGCTTGCGAGAGTGAAGTCCCGGTCCGGAAACGCACGCGGTGGATTTGCCGATCCCGCGGACGGACAAAGTTTAGGCTGGTAAATGGATTTGGACCGGACGGGTTCTCCACGCGATCGTGTGTGTTAAGCTCCAACGGGCAAAGCACATGTGTTCGCGTGGGGAACCCCTCGAGACGTGGGGCTTGTATTTTTTTATGCGCACGGTGACGTCATGGCTGCACGTGGGGTTGGAATCCGGCAGGAGGGGTATCCCTGCCGGATGGTGCCGTCCAAGGAGGGACGAGGAACACGTGCAGCTGCATGGCGTCACGGGCAGGTGTAAAGTGCGTGAGCTGTGAGTTGCCGCGCTGGTGATGCGCATGGAAAAAAAAAAAAAAAGAAAAAGCAAGCCTCACTTTCGGGTGCACAGGATTCCTGGGCAAGGGGTGGAAGACCCCCTTACCTGGGCACAGGATGGAAACTAGTTAGGGGGGAAGGGTTAGCTTAGTTAGACCGACTTCATGGGGCAGGGGTAAGTCCTCATGGAGTCCGTGGAATGGATTAGTTAGAGGGATTGTAGCCAGATTTAGGTTGGGAAATAAAATGATTTATTTGGAGACAGTGACAGACTTTGGATGTGTAGAGGGGACGTAGTTTAGCTACGTAGTGTTAAAAGGAACGTGCTGTAGTTTAAGGGACGACGTGGGAGCACGAGTTAGTTAGGGGATGTAGTTAGGAGGATGGCAGAGTTCAGTGGTGTGTGTGTTGAAGAGTTGTTGGTGAGTGAATTGGAAGCATGTGCTTGGTGAGTGAGTGAGGCCAGCGGGTCTGTGTGTGTGGAGTGAATGGGGAATGCATGGTGCGATGAGTGATTGGGGGGAGGAGTGACTCCCGCCCAAGGGACCCCGGGGTCAGTATAAAGTAAGTTAGCTGGGTTAGTCAAATTTGAAAAATGGAAGTCGTTTTGCTGTTGGTGGGGAAGTAGGCTCGAAACCCGTTTGGAGGGGTGCAGGAGCCCTGTTGACGGGCTGGGAGCGTGGCTGCGAAAAGTGAGTATCGCTGAGTGGGTACCCCGGGCACCAGGCTAGTCGGCCGTGGTAGGCCAAGGGCCCATGGGGGGCCGGGATAGCGTAGTGGGCACGGGTGTGCCTGCTTGGTGCGGGGGCCCGGGGCGCCATTAGCCGTGTGGGCAGTGTTGTGGGCGCGGGTGACCCTCGGAAAGGGGCCTGGGAAGCCAGCCTGCCACATGTGCGTTTCAGGGGAGGTGCCATGGGGGGGCACTCCCCGGTGTTAGGGAGCTGGTAGGCTCGGAGGCAGTGTAGTGCCCGGGGGTGCCATCGTCGGAGAATCGGCAGAGGGTCGTGCCTGCCAAAGGGAGCCACGTGTCCCAGCCATGAGACCGTGTGAGGGCACGGGAAGAAAATTGGGGGGCGAGGCCCGAAATTGTGAGGACACCAACACAGGCGACGGGAATCTGGGTTGTTAGAACCAATAGTTTAAGCGAGAGGGGCTTGTTGAAAGCCCCGGGGTAGTTTAACAGTTAAATGGTTAGGGTAGATTAGGAAGTGTACCCCTCCGCACCATCCATCCCCTCGCTCTCGTTGTGGGCCGCTGGACCCACTTTGTGTTATAGATCGCCGAACTCTGGGGAGGCCATTCTGAGGCTTGAGTTGGGCCTCGACACAGGACGCTAGCTCTCCCTTATTCCCCTCCGGGAAGGGAACGTAGGGGTTGGGAGTAGGCTAGGTGACAGGATAGGTTAGCCGAACAGAGACGATAAAGGGGGTTAGGGGACGATTTATAGAGGGGAAGTAAACATAAAAATAAAAATAAAAAAAATAAGTGCGGGCTAAATTGGTTTTTCACAAATTAAGGGAGTGGGTATGTACAGTGACAGGCAAAGGCGATAGGTTGGGAGGGAGACAGGTAGGTAGGTCCGAGCCCGCCTTCCAAGTGGCCAGCACCACCGCACTCCTTCCACCAACCTCCACTGAACAGCAAAGGCTGGCCAGCTTCATCTGTTGGCTGCGTTGCTGCAAGGCAAAGGCCGGCCCACTTCATCTGCAGCTGCTGTGCTGCAAGGCCTGTGCCGGCTGGATCGTCTGCAGCTGTGGTACTTCAAGGCCTGTGCCGGCCCACTTCATCTGCCGGCTGTGTTTGCCTGCAGCGGCCTTCTTCTGCGGGCTGTGTTTGCCTGCTCACCTTTGCCATGCCATGCCCACTGCCCATGTTCACCAGCCCCGTTCAATTTTTGCTTTGCCCCCCCTGTTCATTGCCATGTGCGCCAGGATCAAAGCAACAGTTTGCAATCTGCAAGAACTGCCCTGTTGGCAGCTACAACACGGGCCTGCAGTGGCGGCCCGTGCACCGTGTTTGCGTTCAGTTCAAACCATTCATCCATCCATTCGTTGTGTTCATTGCGTGTGCCACTTGAGCTGGCACGGAGACTACGTTTGTGCGGCCCATGCACCGTTGTGGTTCACTGCGTTCAGTTCAAAAGGGAAGGCCTTGGACTGCGTGTGAGCAGCCAGCCACATTCCCTGTCACCTGCATTGTTTTGAGCCAGAGACTGCATGCGGGCAGCCTGGCTCCCTGCTAACTGCTTTCTTTTTGCAGAGTTCAGTGATCCTGGGCCATGGTTTAGTGTAAAATTTGTAAGTTAAGGTTAAGATGTACTGTAAATATGAGTGCGCCCCCGGCATGTCTGTCCTAGCGCCGGCAATTTTATTTAAGTCGTCCATGTGAGTGAGTTTGTTTAGGTAGTTACGCAGCCCTCAGGTTATTTATTTTGGGGACACGAATACCATGAATGTCGCACTCAGGGATCCGTAGGTAAAATGTACTAGGGGAAAACTACACATGATGGCACACGAAAATTTGACGACTCGGGACGAGTCTGTAAAAAGGGGAGGGGGTAGTGTTGTGGTTACCAAATTCGCAAACCACCATTCAGGTCCCTTAGGTGAGATATCTCGGTAAGTATATGTGTAGTTAGGCCCAAACCCGTTGTCTAGTGGGAATACATGTCATTTATGCGTGCTGCGACTCTTCAGGATAGCCGTTTTTCTTTTACTATCTTTATTTTGGACCAACCGCCATTATTACCACCACCAACCACGTCTCAACAGTCATCACAACATCAACCACCCACCACAACGCCGCTTCACCACAACAGCCACGACCTTTACTGTCACACCTCGCAACCGTCGCATCGCCACCGTTCTAGCGCCGCTTGTGGGTATCGGTATTGGACTCGTGCAGGGCGCGCGCCGAACAGCGTGTACAAAACCACGGACTTTCCGCTCCAAAAAACGGATCAAAAACGACTCACGCTCACTTTTGTTCCGTCCAATCGGTGAGCGAGGGGCGATTTGGCCCCGCCTCCAGGGCGTTGGAGGGCGGTCGCTATATGCAAATTCATGGATCAAAATGCATTCACGCCCACTTTTTCTCGGGCCAATGGGGAGCGAGGTGAAAGGTCGAAGGCAGAGGGTCAAAGGCGAAGCCACGGGGCTGATATAAGCGGCTGCGTTCGTCAGAAAAAGTGTCGTGTGTGCGTTGGAAGGAGTTCGCAGGAGGAAGAGTTCGGAGTTGGAGTCGGAGCGAAGAGGACGGAGCTGTGGAGAGGCGGCGGCGGCGAAGGCAGACGAGGGGGTGCTCGCGTCGGTGGCAGGAGCTGAAGGCGGGAGGCCGACGGCGCGACCTGGTCGAGGTGGAGACGCTCGTCACGGGACCCGAGACAGAGTAAAAATCCTCCTTACCCCGAGCATCAGCAACCCCCTCCTGTTTCCCCCCGCGCTGAGATAGTGCGACCAAGGGGGCCCCTTTTCCCACCCCCTACCAGACACTGTCCGCGAGGCCCGCGGAGTTGGGGCACCATCGCCACTTCGCGCCTCATCATCAGACGGGTAGGCCCGACCCGGTCTCGACCCCAGGCCCGCCTCATCCTGGAGGGTGGTTCTCTTTTCTTTTGCTTTGGGAATGTGTGTTGTCGGCGCCGTCTGTGAAGTAAAATTGTATAAGTGTTGCCGTGTGCTCGCGTAGTCGGTATTATATCTGCATTGTCGCATTTGCTTTTTGTCTTCTTTTCTATGTGCTTTTGGTGGAATTGTATATGTGTGCTTTCCGTTCATCGCGAATAAATGTGCTTTATGTTGAACTGTTTTCCCGCTTCGCTTCGTCATTTCTTTCATTGAATCCTCATCTTGCTTCACGTAAAGGGTTGGTAGTGGGCTGAATACGCCCGATAATTAATCGAACCGTCGAGCCGACGATAACACCGCTCGGTTATCCCGATAGTACGGAACGGGTCGCTTAAGTGGCCCGTGTCCGAAGTCGACCTGCGGCGAGGTGCGATCGCCCGGTCTACCCTCCGTGTGGGTACTTAGGTAGGTCGAATTTGGCGAGCAACCCTATCCCACGCGGGGGCCGATTGGCTCGATCGCGGTGAGACCGAAAGGTCCACCCGTGACTGGTTCCCGGCGTTAGTCCGAGAGGGTCACGACTGGATTGTCCGTCCGGTGGGCGACGTGCCGCGATTCGAGTTACGTGGCCGTTCGCACGCCGGCAGGCGCGAATCCGCAACAATATATATATATATATATATATATATATATATATATATATATATATATATATATATATATATATATATATATATATATATATATATGAGCAAATACCACCCATCACTTCGCTGGCAGGAATACTAAAGAGGGGAGGTAGAAAAAGGGAAGAAGAGGGAGGGAAGAGGGAGAGAGGTGTAGGGGAGAGAGCAGGGAGAGTGAAGATGGAGGGAGGGGAGCGAGGAGGGGTGGGGGAAATCGAAGAGGGGTGGGGGATGGGAAGACAGTATGAATCGTAATTAACGCTCCACTGTACGTCTGCCTTCCCTTCCTCTCACCTCGCACTGTCTCATCAAAATTATTCTGCATAAAATAAGTGAAGATGGAAACAAAATAATGTCTCAAATCCATTTTGTACCGGTCATACTATAAACACGGTCCAGAGACAAACACTGACCGCCCAGACACGTGCGGAGACAAAGCTTGCAGATAATCCGCCATCCTCCAACTAAGCCCAAGTTAAAGCCCATCTGAGGGACGGTACACACTGATGAATTGGCCTGTCTTTGAAAGACCCGAATGATAGTTTCTGGCTGGGCTGAGATTCAAACCAGGACATGACAGCTAAGAGCAGTGATCTTCACGATTTTATTTAGAAGGGGGCCACCTTTGCCGATAAGATATCAATCAGTGTGAGAGCCGCCACACCGCCTGCAAGACTCGAAAATGGCTGCAATTTGGCCCTGCCTCCACATACTTATTTATTTTATTTGTTGTGGTTAAGGGGCTGCCATCTACTGATGTACTTACATTGTCATTATGATGGGGCGTTTTCACATTTGTGTATTATTATTGGCCACGCATAAGGTGCCGCATTTTAGGCCACCAGGGGCCGCCAGTGGCTCACGGGCCGCACAATGGAGAACAGGGGCTTAAGACAAAAATGTGTGTACCTCCAGGCTATCCTGACAGTCCAAAAACTACCTCAAAAACCCATAAGAAATATAAAAATATACCATCAGAGATGGGGAATCCCCACCATTGAATGAAAAAGGTCATACATATTCCAGATAATGAGGGAGGTGAATTGGAAACAAGACACCATTTCGTCATCATCTCGAAAAAGTTCCCCAGGGGTGAGGAACGTAGTAACCAAAAATAATTGAAATCAGATAAGCGGTTTTCCATTTATTACAAAAAACATTTTTTTTCAAGATGGCCGCCCCAGTCGGCCATCTTGGATCCGGCCACGCCCAAAATCAATAGGGTTCTTCCTTTTCAGGTGGTACATGTGACCCAAATTTCAAATCGATATGGCAAAAAAACATTTTTTTCAAGATGGCCACCCCAGTCGGCCATCTTGGATCTGGCCATGCCCAAAATCAATCGGGTTCTTCCTTTTCAGGTGGTACATGTGACCCAAATTTCAAATCGATATAGCGAACAGTTTATGAGTTATCGCACTCACAGCTATAAATGTTGATGCCCGGACGGACGGACGGACAGCCGGACGACCTGGGTGACAACAATATCCCCCTTCCGCCACGTGGCGGGGATAAAAAAGGGGTTATACAAGGTAACCAAAGTGAGAAATGAGACGTTTCGTCTGACGATTCCCTCACCATCTTGCATCTCCGTGAAAGACCCGTCAGTGTTGGAGAAGTCGAAGTTCGCATGTATACTGAGGGTGAGATCGACGAGAGATCCGGGCTGCAAGGGAATAAGTTTTTGCAGCTCCTGTGTGTCCCAGGTCACGCGGCATGTCCCCGAATCTCCTGAAACCACCAAGGTAGAATGCAAGGAATTCTTACTAGTCTTTACTACTCACCCTCTAAATGAACTAGACACGGAAATAACATTTCTACAAGTCAATCTTCCACATATACACAGCACAGGCCCTCGGATCTGGCATAGAAACAGCTTCGCTCTTCTTCCTCATTTTCCAAAAGTGATTCTAACCAAGACTGTGGAGCGAGTCGCAAGACTTCTGGCGAAATATTCCATCCTCTCCATGAAACGTCCCGAAGTGAGTGACGCTCCGTCCTTCCGCAATCGCTCATCCTCCAACCATGCCCCAACCTCAGCAAATTAAATTTCACCTCTCACCCACATTTAAAACAAAAATTTCAATCACTCGTCATATTGCATCATACCTCTGCCCTTCAAGGTCCATTAAATGCATTTTAAAACTCTTGGACACAAATCGAGGGTTATGCAGATGACCGTGTGGGACTTGCTTTGTTGCTGGCTGTAGGTCACGTCGAGCTCTATGCTCTCCACCGGTTGTTTTCCAATATTCTCGAGCTGTACAGACACCTTCTGGGTCTCCCCATTGAATAGACGCACCACGACGTTGCAGCACACATCACCCAATGTACTGGGGGCTATCAGACCTGAACACCTTCACACAAAGCAAACATATAAAAATCAACAAATAATTTAAAGAATTCTGTAGCTTGAAGTGTAGTCACAGATTCCCCAATGTACCACTGCTCAGTTGATATATAGGGAGGTAATTATGGCAAGGTTTATCACCTGGGTAAGGAGGTGGTGAGCTGGGTGAGGGGCAAGGCTGGGACCACGTCCACCGTAGAGCACATGACCTTGCAATGTGATAGGTTCTGCAGCATACAACGGCTTGGTATTCCAAACACCTCCGTGTGGTACCCTGTCAGGAAAACCATCATAGCTTAGCTTAGTTAAGAATAAGAGGGTTGGCGGATGGGTGGGGACTAGAAAGCAGGGTGGGAGTGGAAAGAAGAATATAAGATGGATGGAGAGAGAAAGATATAAAGTGGGGTGGGTGTAAGGAAGAGGCGATAAATCAGCATCCTCACAGTATTAAAAACAACCTGAAAGCCTACTCTTCCTCACCATCGATCATTTGTATCTTCAAGTTCTTGAAACTACTTAAAACGGAATTAGATAAGGACTCAAATATATCTCAATCCCCACATATGTTCCAATCTTAAAATAAGACCTTATCATTACCTCTGCCCAACGATGGTGGACGGATGTTAGGTTTTCACCCGTCTGTCTGTCTGTTGGCAGGATATCTCAAAGTTATGGACGGATTCGAACGAAATTTGGTGGATGATTGGTTAAATGACAACAAGAAGCAGATTAAATTTTAGTTCAGATCTGAATCCAGATCCAGTCTATAAGTGGGATTCAAATCGTAAACGCTCTGAAGAGTGGAGGTAGACACTCTGCCGAATGTCCTTCT
>NC_140974.1:57804679-57844679 GCF_056783735.1 Eptatretus burgeri
TATCTATATATATCTATATATATCTATATATATCTATATATATCTATATATATCTATATATATCTATATATATATATATCTATATATATATATATATATATATATATATATATATATATATATATATATGGTGGGTTGGGTGAGAAGACCACCAGGGGGGGAAGCCATCTCGGGTTCCCACCAGACTCTCCAGATTTGCAGGCTGTCGCACACGGATATTTCCATGATACGGGTCACTAACCGACCGTGAATGCCAATAACTCAACCGCGTGACCTTGGGTCCTGCCGTCTATGGGTTAACTGGGTTACCTAATTAATCAAGCGATTTAATTACTGGGGAACATGCCCTCGGAATGCCTTGTCCGAACTGGATCACTTTACCGGATCGGATGCAGCTGAGTGACACTGCCAAGGACATACCGGCAAGAAGGAACGGATCATTGGGAATAAAAGTCCCGGCTAAGCTAGGATTCAGATCATGCTGGATCAATGAAAGAACAGACAAAAACGATCTGGGAACATTTCTAACAATAAATTATTTACCAGCAGGCGAGGAACGATATGTGGCACAGTGAATAGTAGTTTTATTGTTGTGTAATGCAGGGATAGAAAGAAGCGTGAGATGCGACAGTATACAAGCAACTTACAAAAGCAAACACAGAGCAGACTTAACCCGAAATAATAATCTTCTACAATCTTAACTTAGGAGGACAGGTGCCATTAATCTCACACACACACACACACACACACACACACACACACACACACACACACACACACACACACACACACACACACACACACACACACACACACACACACACACACACACACACACACGTTGATGAAAAGAAAAAGTAGGGGAGATGAGGATAATGGTCTCAATACCTTGCACGATTGCCCAATCACGCCACCGATACGTTTTGGGGAGATGCTCCACTGGGCGATACCTCCCTGACAGCTGGCGCGCAGTCTCTTACTTCATGGCACTTTGTGCAGCTTGCGTCGGTCCAGAGAATGAGACGCGACCGTCGGGCGTAAATGGAGGGACTTGGGTGGAGAAGGCGGAGTCGAGAGCGAGTGGGCAGAGTGGTAGAAAGGACCAGGTAGATGGGTGGAGTCAGCGACGTGTGGGCGGATAAGTGGAGGTGGAGTCGCAGGTGATGACGACAGAAGGGCAGGTGAAGAAGGGGGAGGGATCAATCCCAGGCCGGACAGAGAACGGTACGAGCAGCGATGAGCAAGACAACAAAACCGGAACTGGAACTATGGACGGCCTCACCACCCGTCCTTTGTAGACCCTGGGGTGCAGGGTGGGGGAATTACCCCGAAACGGTGTAGTCACCCGAATCGAATGCTCTGATTGGGCCTGAACCACTGCGTGGCTCGGCCATGATGGCCGGAAACGGCTCCACTCCACTTCCGGCAAGATAACTCCAAGCTGTGGAATCGTCTCGCTCCAAGCCCCATGATACGAATCGCCCTGCACCGAACTCCACGACATAAATTGCCTTGCACTGATCTCCCGGACTGGGCCCCGGCGACCGGCTGAGGGTCGTGTCAGCCCCACATGCCCACCCGGGCACCCCCGATTTGCGCTGATCAATGCCTGCTTCGCGATGCACCACGCGGCGTGAGCGATCCAAACTGCACAGCATGCCTCTACCTGATCGCGGCTTTGCCGGGCGGAGAGGAGAGGAGACGTCCGCCGTGCGTGGGGAACACCCGCAGCCGCCAGCAAGGACTGACAGTAAGGTGTTCGGGTAAACCCATGCACAGACCAGAACAAGATGTGTGCCTTTCGGGTCATTCTACCTCAGTTCACCCAAAGGTTGTAACCCGACCCCCTCAGATTTGGCTAATTTTTTTTTGCATGAATGTTACATATGATGGTCTATGTTCATATACAAAATTTTAGCTAAATCAGACTAGGGGTTGACGAGATATGACCTTGAGAACTTTTGACCTTTTCGACTTGTGTCGTGTTTCCACCAAAATTCAAATCCTCATATCTCAGCAACCTCTTACCCTATCTCGATTATTTTGGTGTCGTTGGAAAGGTAATTGTCCATGGAATGCAAATCCAGCATCGGTTTGTCGATCTAGTCAAGTTAGGGGTGGATGATTTTTGGACATGACATTTGACCTTGACCTTGAAGACCTCGTGACCTTGCATGAAAATGAAAGTTCATACTGTGTACAAAAACATATCAAAAAACTGGAGGGGTAGTATTTTTTGTTCTTGAGATATTTTCGGCCAAAGTTCAAATGTCGTAAAAATGCAACCAAATCATGACCTACAGAGACATTTGATGGATGCGTGGGACAATATAAAAATAAGTATAATTTTTTGAACCTGTGCTTTCGTTTGGAGGACTTTGGAATCAAAGCTGAGTGGAACTTTTTTGCCACTTCACATGGCAAAAGTGCATGTGACAGGTTTTGCGGAACTGTAAAGAGGTTATTAACAAAAGCCAGCCTCCAACGCCCGTACGCAGATGCGATCCTAACTTCCGATGCTATCATGACATTTTGCACGGTAAATATTCCAGGAATTCATTTCATCAATGTACAGCCTGGTATTGTTGAGGATTACGAACTGAAATTGAAAGAAAGACTGGAAAATGTGAAGACAATCGCCGGTACTCAAAAATTTCATCGATTTGTTCCATTATCAAAATCGAGTATAAAAGCATTCAAACTGAGCAAACAAGAAGAAGAACCCAAAACTGTACGTGCGGCTCGAGTCGATGGCGAAACTGATGAGGTTGATGATGAATCAGGACTAGAGTTTGAAATCAGTAAGCAAAACTATGTTTGTGCTATCTATCTATGATGAAAATCCATGAATTGGACTTGTAGAAAATATTTCTGATGAGTATGGTGACTATTACATCAATTTTATGCATCCCCACGGTCCTACTAAATATCTCAATTGGCCACTGGATGTGGACAGATGTTGGATTGAAGATTCAGACATTCTGTGTGTAACCGATTCACCATTAGTTGTCAGTTCTGGAATAAGAATTAGTTATAAAATTAGTGACCAAGATAGTGCTAAAATAACCAGTTTATGTAGAAAGTGGCAAACCCGTTAACATTTATCTATGATATCTTGTGACTTGAACATGGTCTCCTTCCCCGAGAGAAAACGATTATTTAGCAAACTTTTTAGCAAAACAAAAATTAATAGCGAACGTAGTGAGCTTCATACTCAACGCGTGTACATGAGAGAATAGGAAACAACACGATACCCTGGCAATTTGGAATCCGTGTCTCGTCTATGACCCTTTTGCTTCCGTTTTTTACATGGGGAATGATGCATGCCGGGAGATCATGACCGGAAGTGTTTATTTATTTATTCAATTATTTTTTTCTCAAAGTTAATTTTATACTTCCGAAAGTGATTTTTTTCATGACAGGAAGTGTTTATTTAGTATTTAACATTACCAGGAGTGATTTTGAAACTCTTTCCGGAACTTTTAATTTCTTTTATTCTTGACCAGAAGTGATTGTTTATTTATTCAATTATTTTTTTCCCAAAGTTAATTTTAATAAAGATATCTCCCGCATCATCAAAAAATAATTTTTCATCGTGATTTACATTATTTGATCGCTGATCCCGAATCCAGGCCGAAGTAACCGGAAATTGCGTCAAAATCATCAGCTGTGCGGCACTTATATGTACCATGGTATAGTTGGCACGTATACAGTTGTGAACAAGTTATAGGTAGTCAGAAGCGAATGCAAGAAGAATTCTACGTTCGCTTCTAGGCTTTGCCTATTCCATATTTCTTTTTAGATGAGATCCTGTTCTAGGCGGTGTAGTTGTCATTGTGAAGGTAATGTTGAGGAATTTTTTTTTTCAGATGAGATCCTGTTCTAGGCGGTATAGTTGTTGTTGTGAAGGTAATGTTGAGGTAATACTTATTTTTTCAGATGAGATCCTGTTCTAAGCGGTGTAGTTGTTGTGAAGGTAATATGCAGTGGTGTTATCATGGTTATAGAAATGCACAAATAATTAATTTGATCTATAGTATACCCAATCACACCTTTAAGACTAAAAAAAATTATCAACAAACTAGAGACAAAACAACAATTGCAAAAATTAACAACAAAACTAGAGTTTTAAGTCTACCTAATTTTAAAATAAAGATATCTCCCGCATCATCAAAAAATAATTTTTAATCGTGATTTGCATTATTTGATCGCTGATCACGAATCCAGGCCAAAGTAACCGGAAATTGCAGCATCGAATGCAAGAAGAATTCTATGTTAGCTTCTAGGCTTTGCCTATTCCATATTAATTGAGACTAAACTTATCTATCTTGCATAAAATTGTATTCTATTCTCTAGAAAAAAAAATCCATGATGGAATTTATTGAACTTGTGTTTAAAATCTTCTGAATGATGTATTCTAGTATGACAAAAAAAAAAAAAAAAAAAAAAAAAAAACTCGATGCAGTTTTGCCTTGTTTTCCGTCGGCAGCACTACGAAACAGGCCTGGACAAGTCCATTCATGTTTGAACGTAATGTAGCCAATATTGACTGTAAACTGACAACCCTGGGAATGTCTATGACATCATGATTTGGTTGCATTTTTACGACCTTTGAACTTTGGCCGAAAATATCTCGAGAACAAAAAATACTACCCCTCCAGTTTTTTTGATACGTTATAGTAGACAGTATGAACTTTCATTTTCATGCAAGGCCAGGTCAAGGTCACATGTCATGTCCAAAAATTATCCACCCCTAACTTTAACTAGATCGACGAACCGATGCTGGATTTGCATTCTATGGATAATTACCTTTCCAACGACACTAAAATAATCGAGATAGGGCAAGGGGGTGCTGAGATATGAGGATTTGAATTTTGGTGGAAACGCGACATTACTCGAAAAGGTTAAAAGTTCTCAAGGTTATATCTCGTCAACCCCTAGTCCGATTTAGCTAAAATTTTGTATGTGAACATAGACTATCATATGTAACATGCATGCAAAAATTAGCCAAATTTGAGGGGGTCGGGTTACAATTTCTTTTCTGGGTGATTTGAGGTGGAATGACCCTTTCGTGCCCTGCTTTGTGCGATGACAAGGTGTCACGAGCTCATTACAGGTCCGCCTTCGAGCACGTTCCGTACAGTATGTGAAAATCCGCCATGGTCCACGTGGACAGTGCTCACGTTCGCCCGATTCTGCTATTGTGCGTGGGGCCAACCCCGATCTGTATCAGGAATTGAGCGGAACGATCGGATATAAGAATTAGATCGAGGATTGGAATGAAAAAGAATATTGATACAAGTATCAAATGGAGAAATGGAGGGAAAAAGTGGATGCCGATGTAATTAAATCCAGAAATGGGTTGAAAAGAACGTGCCGCCCGTATCTTTCAAACGTTTGTCTTGTACAACGTGGCGTGGTTGTTGTTTTTCTATTATCAGCCTCTGACGATGTAGTTATTGGCACCAAGCTGCTAGCCACGCTCTCGCCGATATGGGGTCATTTGCTTCTGTGTTTTGAAAAACAACATCCATGCAGCCTCTTAACTAGATATTCGTTCATATGCCTTTTCAATGCAAGCAGCAATCTCATCTCAGATCATTGGAAATGTCAGACTATCATCTCGAGCTTGCGACAGAGGTTCTTTCGAGGGTATCGCTGTATCCTCGCAATTGCGCTGTCGATGCTTGTGTGGTGTTGTTGCGGATTTCTATTCCCCTCCCCCGGCCGCAGCACGTGCTGCATGTGTTGGCTTCCGTGAGGACGCATACGTTGAGGGTGTGGCTGCAGTTTTACAGGCAGCTGTCTGAGTGCAGTGTCTGCTTTGATTTATTTCAGGAAGAAGAGGAAAAAGAGTAGGAATGAAGATGGAGATATAATCAGACCTAACGACGAGATCCACACAATGTACTGTCCCATTGTCCCGCTAGACAAAAGGGAAGGGACTATCTGAACGTACATTAATGGAACTGTCTAGGGACCACTGTATGATGGTTGCTATTACTTTGGAGACATGCGGTTGCCAGATCCGCATCAATAAATATATATATATATATATATATATATATATATATATATATATATATATATATATATATATATATACATATATATATATATACATATCTCACTATGCTCTGTGCATGCATGATTGCAACAAATTCAGAGCCAAAGTTCTGTTAAACAACAAGTTCGTTTTCCGATTCGTGTTCAAAATATAACATTCAAATAAAATAAAGTTGTTCCTTGATCATCAACTGACGTTTGTAGATGGACAGACAGACAGACAAACAGACGTTTGAACCAACTGCTTTACCACGCTTTTCGCTGTGTGTGCGTGCGGTAATTAAACCCAACCAAGCACTCAATATATCCAAAATGTCACAAACCAAATAGGATGTACAGAAATGAGCATGCCCACTGCACCCTAACCTTGTCATTATTTAATCCCAGCACAAATTCCTGAAATGCATACCCTAAATACACTCTTAAAATTTCATTTACCTTCACATTGTCAACTGATAGTAGATGACCGAGTACCTTTCTTACAACTACCCCACCTTCCCTTAACTATCCAATAAATGGGGAATAATCTCCATCATTGCTACTTCATCAAATTCTCAACATTAGAGCCCATCTGCCACTTCCTCACCCATTTCCAAAAAACATTCATAAGTTCCTGCATCTCTTTGTGCTCCTCATTATCCCCAAATATATATTTTTTTAATTGAAAAAGGGGGGGCAGGAAATTGTAATCAGCACAGTCTCTGTCTGTCTGTCAGTATCACGCTATCTCTTCCTTAACGGTTGTGCAGAAATTAATCAAACTTGGTAGTTATGATCCCCACATGGCAAGGTGGTGTGAGAACAGTATAATTTTCACCCCACCCCTTGAGCTGGGCTGGGGTCAAAAGGTCAAATGCCAAAAATAAATAAATAAAAATTTGAAAAGGTTAAATGCAATTATGGGCACATTTTAAAAGTTTTTCCAATGAAACTGAATATGAAATCAACATTGGGAGATTAAATATGCCACGATTTTTTGGATTGGACCCCCCGGTTCATGCCCTCAGGGGTGGGGAGTTAGGGTCACAGAGGTCAAACAAGAAGATTTTATTTAAACTAAAATTTGATATTGCGTCATTCCTAGTGGAACTTTTTGCCAATTTTCAACTTTGCTTTGTGGGAAATATGGGGATTTGCGATGGTGTGCCATAGACCGCTCTGGTTCCGATTTGTTTCAACTGAAAATTTAATAAATGCTCTGAAGCACTCCTTATTCATTTTACACGACTTATGAAAAACAACACATCCCTCCAGCCAAGTGGTGGCCCCGACGGCAGCCTTCCGCCGCCGAGTGGTGGCCCCGACGGCAGCCTTCCGCCGCCGAGTGGTGGCCCCGACGGCAGCCTTCCGCCGCCGAGTGGTGGCCCCGACGGCAGCCTTCCGCCGCCGAGTGGTGGCCCCGACGGCAGCCTTCCGCCGCCGAGTGGTGGCCCCGACGGCAGCCTTCCGCCGCCGAGTGGTGGCCCCGACGGCAGCCTTCCGCCGCCGAGTGGTGGCCCCGACGGCAGCCTTCCGCCGCCGAGTGGTGGCCCCGACGGCAGCCTTCCGCCGCCGAGTGGTGGCCCCGACGACAGCCTTCCGCCGCCGAGTGGTGGCCCCGACGACAGCCTTCCGCCGCCGAGTGGTGGCCCCGACGACAGCCTTCCGCCGCCGAGTGGTGGCCCCGACGACAGCCTTCCGCCGCCGAGTGGTGGGCCCGGCGACAGCCTTCCGCCGCCGAGTGGTGGCCCCGACGACAGCCTTCCGCCGCCGAGTGGTGGCCCCGACGACAGCCTTCCGCCGCCGAGTGGTGGCCCCGACGACAGCCTTCCGCCGCCGAGTGGTGGCCCCGACGACAGCCTTCCGCCGCCGAGTGGTGGCCCCGACGACAGCCTTCCGCCGCCGAGTGGTGGCCCCGACGACAGCCTTCCGCCGCCGAGTGGTGGCCCCGACGACAGCCTTCCGCCGCCGAGTGGTGGCCCCGACGACAGCCTTCCGCCGCCGAGTGGTGGCCCCGACGACAGCCTTCCGCCGCCGAGTGGTGGCCCCGACGACAGCCTTCCGCCGCCGAGTGGTGGCCCCGACGACAGCCTTCCGCCGCCGAGTGGTGGCCCCGACGACAGCCTTCCGCCGCCGAGTGGTGGCCCCGACGACAGCCTTCCGCCGCCGAGTGGTGGCCCCGACGACAGCCTTCCGCCGCCGAGTGGTGGCCCCGACGACAGCCTTCCGCCGCCGAGTGGTGGCCCCGACGACAGCCTTCCGCCGCCGAGTGGTGGCCCCGACGACAGCCTTCCGCCGCCGAGTGGTGGCCCCGACGACAGCCTTCCGCCGCCGAGTGGTGGCCCCGACGACAGCCTTCCGCCGCCGAGTGGTGGCCCGGACGACAGCCTTCCGCCGCCGAGTGGTGGCCCCGACGACAGCCTTCCGCCGCCGAGTGGTGGCCCCGACGACAGCCTTCCGCCGCCGAGTGGTGGCCCCGACGACAGCCTTCCGCCGCCGAGTGGTGGCCCCGACGACAGCCTTCCGCCGCCGAGTGGTGGCCCCGACGACAGCCTTCCGCCGCCGAGTGGTGGCCCCGACGACAGCCTTCCGCCGCCGAGTGGTGGCCCCGACGACAGCCTTCCGCCGCCGAGTGGTGGCCCCGACGACAGCCTTCCGCCGCCGAGTGGTGGCCCCGACGACAGCCTTCCGCCGCCGAGTGGTGGCCCCGACGACAGCCTTCCGCCGCCGAGTGGTGGCCCCGACGACAGCCTTCCGCCGCCGAGTGGTGGCCCCGACGACAGCCTTCCGCCGCCGAGTGGTGGCCCCGACGACAGCCTTCCGCCGCCGAGTGGTGGCCCCGACGACAGCCTTCCGCCGCCGAGTGGTGGCCCCGACGACAGCCTTCCGCCGCCGAGTGGTGGCCCCGACGACAGCCTTCCGCTGCCGAGTGGTGGCCCCGACGACAGCCTTCCGTTGCCGAGTGGTGGCCCCGACGACAGCCTTCCGTTGCCGAGTGGTGGCCCCGACGACAGCCTTCCGTTGCCGAGTGGTGGCCCCGATGACAGCCTTCCGTTGCCGAGTGGTGGCCCCGATGACAGCCTTCCGTTGCCGAGTGGTGGCCCCGATGACAGCC
The DNA here is from genome assembly GCF_056783735.1 of Eptatretus burgeri. Lineage (NCBI taxonomy): Eukaryota > Metazoa > Chordata > Myxini > Myxiniformes > Myxinidae > Eptatretus > Eptatretus burgeri. The sequence goes on from NC_140974.1 coordinate 57,813,840, forward strand.
TTCCGTTGCGGAGTGGTGGCCCCGATGACAGCCTTCCGTTGCGGAGTGGTGGCCCCGATGACAGCCTTCCGTTGCCGAGTGGTGGCCCCGATGACAGCCTTCCGTTGCCGAGTGGTGGCCCCGATGACAGCCTTCCGTTGCCGAGTGGTAATTCCAGTCGCCTTTTAAGCCACAGAATACTACAATTCTGATGGCCTTTTGGGCCATATGATGGTTCTGAGAGCCTTTTGAATCATATGCTGGTGGCTCTCATAAACCTTTTGAGTTATTGGTTCCTGCAATGTCTTTCGTCTATATTTGCTTTTTCATCGTTATAAACTCCACGAGCAATTACTTGTTTGTTTAATCAAATTTGCATAATCAAAATCAAAAGCAAAATAATCTGTGGGAGTTGCACAAAATAAGTGTAGAATTCGACATTGCCAAAGGTACCTGTAATCGTGACGGGACCTGGAATCTTCGGAACACCAACTAAAGTGACGGGATAAAGTCCAGATTCTGCAGGCAGCGACAGCGCAGCTGGGAGGGACTCAAACTCCACACCACTTGTGATGAGACCCTGGTGTGTACACAAGCCACACATATTGTGCCATCTACAATAATTCACATGAATATGCAGGACTAACAATAAGACCTCAAATATGAAATTCACCAAAAAAAAAAAACTTGAAAGTTGGAAGTGTTCTCAATTACCGGCAAGATAGACAATCTTTTGATTACAATTTAAACATGTAAAAACGTGTTTTGCAAGAAGCCATTATGGCTGAAAATGCCGTTACAAAATAACTAGAAAATAGAATGTGATGCGGATGTGTCAATGGATATGCCTCTGCCTGCATTAGATGTCAACCCACAGTTATGTTTGATCTCAATTAAAGGTTACGTGAGAGAGTGCAAAAGCGAAGAGAGAGAAGTAGAAGGGAGAATACATCAGATGCTTCTAGCTTAAGTCATGATGATCTGCAAAATGATTTTCAAAGCGCAAATGACCTTTGACCTATTGAACCTTCAGTTCTTTTAAATGATTCACAAGTTATCACAGTAACCAAATCTGCTACCCATGGCCAGACGGACACGCAACCCAAAAAACAATGTCTCTGGCACTCTGCGGAGGCCTAAAAAAAGTTTTAAAATCACGAATCATCAAGAGACTAACCCCAGAGAAAAAGTGTTCTCCTGGCCCTTCCACATTTCAATTTAATAAAAGAAGAGAAAAAAAAAGTAAAAACAGAGAGGGATGAAATAATAATTTTTAAAAACCAAACAAGGAAGGAATGACATCACAATACAACAAAACAATCCTCTGGTTTAGCATCATGATATATTTTGACTTTTTACTTTTGTTATACGATTGGGATGGAACGACATCAAAAGATATCATGATGCTAAACCAGAGGATTGTTTTATCGTATTGTAGCATCATTCTTCAATCACAATTCCACAACAAAAGTAGATCTGATCACATGATCAACATGCAACCACACTAACGTGCAACCCCACTAATGTGCAAGAGTTATTTATGCAACAAAGGAAATTTTGATGAAGGTCACCTAGTGGCAGAAACATTGACAGCTCTGTCGCTTTACATTTGTAACAGCTACACTTTGTCCTTGGCTGGTAATATTGTTACGGATCTGGCAGCCATGTGCACACAAACAGACAGCAGTCCCTAAGCTTAGTTATTTCAATAAGTATGTGTTTATAGTTAGAATCCATCCCCTGCTGTCTAATGGGAATTACATGTGCGCGCTACGGGTTATTTTTTATAGTTAGGATTTTTACACCACCAACAACGCCGCCACCGTTCCTGCCTTGACCCGATCGCCATTACGCACGTGTTTTTGGCTGAGGATGTGGGCGGAGCCCACGCTTCGCTTCGGCTCGAAGCTCCAGCCAATGAACGGAGGGCGAGCACGACATGCACGCCCCAGCCAATGGGGAGGCCATGACGAATCGCGTGAGAACCCCTCGTCAAATCAGGAGGCGAGTGGTGAGGAGAAGAAGCCCCTCCCTCCTGAGAAGGTGTGGTTGTCTGGACCAGCATTCAGGAGAGGACGGCAGACGGAGATCGTGGCGTTTTTTGCCAAGCAGTCTGTGATCGTGTGTGAGACATTTCTTGTGGGAAAGGACATTTCAATCTGGACATTTCCAACCTGGCATCCAAAGCCAGTGAGTGGTTGTCGACAAGAGTGCGTTCTGGTGGATTGTGGCGATAGCGGTCTGCAGTCTTGGTTCTGGCAATGCCAAGGTCGTAGGTTCGAGTCCCACCGTGGAGGTTCGGGTCGGTGTGACCGCACGAGGCGGGACAGGTTCCCCGGGCCGGCTCTACCGACTGAAGACCCATCAGGTCCTTTTTCTTTTTGGCTGTGCGTGTCTGTGTGCGGGCCTGTCTTGTTTAAGTAGAATTGTTTTAGTGCCTTGTACATACTTGCATTTATTTTCGTCTGTTTAACTCTGCTCTTTGTGTATTCCCTTCCCCTCCCCCCCCCCATTATAAATAAATCCCCTGTGAAATGTTTCAGCTATTTTTTGTGTTTTCTTCATTGGTTTAGTACGGTGCGTGTTGAGAAGCAGTGAGGGTAAATTGTGCATTTGGACTGACAGATCTCGGTAACCATCCACTCAGGTTACGCACCGTTCGAGCACGCTACTGGCTCGTTCCGCTCAAGCTCTGCCGAGGGTGACTTTCCAGGGTAGTTTGGATGACGTGGGTATTTAGGTAAATTGAAATTGGCAATCGACTCTATCCCACGCGGTCGACCTATTAGCGATATTCGGTCCGATAAGGGACCCGTCGGCTCCGGAGTTATCCGGGGTGACGACCTATAAATTCCGGGTGTTCGGTGGAGCTGACTCTACTGCTCCACCGAGCGGTCGTGCTCACCACCGAAACTCGGCCCCACAACAATATATATTCTGTGTTCAACATTCACAATTGCTCGATATGCCAGTACAGAGCGAGGAGAAACTATCAAATATACCATCAGAGATGGAGAATCCACCGCCATTGAATGAAAAAGGTCATACATATTCCAGATAATGAGGGAGGTGAATTGGAAACAAGACACCATTTAGTCATCATCTCGAAAAAGTTCCCCAGGGGGGTGAGGAACGTAGTAACCAAAAATAATTTAAATCAGATACGAGGTTTTCCATTTATTACAAAAAACATTTTTTTCAAGATGGCCACCCCAGTCGGCCATCTTGGATCCGGCCACGCCCAAAATTAATAAGGCTCTTCCTTTTCAGGTGGTACATGTGTGACCCAAATTTCAAATCGATATGGCGAAAAAAATTTTTTCAAGATGGCCGCCCCAGTCGGCCATCTTGGATCCGGCCATGCCCAAAATCAATCGGGTTCTTCCTTTCCAGGTGGTACATGTGTGACCCAAATTTCAAAATGATATAGCGAACAGTTTATGAGTTATCGCACTCACAGCTATAAATGTTGACGCCCGGACGGACGGACAGCCGGACGACCTGGGTGACAACAATATCCCCCTTCCGCCACGCGGCGGGGGATAAAAACAAAAAAATATTGTCCCTCCTGGTGTGTGCACAGGTGCGTCCGATTCACCACGTTCCCCCCTCTCCCATTTTCCAATTACAGTTTCCTCCTCTCCTCATGTGTACACATTTGTCAAATGAGGTTCAGACTATATTGGTGTCTGCCCATGGCATCAACACCTCATGATCTGATTCCCTTTCTCCACCTCATTCTCTTCCAACTGCATCTAAACTTCCTGTGCCACTTCCCCAACTTCCTTTGCTTCAGAGTCCAAAAATTAAACACCCACACCACCCCACATACACGTCAATGCAAGGTCAATGTCACGACCATCTCTCGTGATTAAAAATGGTCACCGACCTAAGGCCAAAAAAAAAAAAATGTTGCATTGGCGTAACCCGCCCGACCCTACGTTTTTTTTTTGTTTTTTTGCTAGATAGCAAAAAAAAAAAAAAAAAAAAACGAAAAATTTTGCCGACCCTATTTTATTGCTATTTTTGTTGTTTTGCTATCGTTTTCAAGTATCTTGTTGATTGCGATCGCGATCGTAAAAACCCGGAAGTGTTTCGGACAGAACCCGCCGACAAAAAGGGTGGTACTCGAGCCGGGGGAGATTTTGGGAGGGATTTATTAGGGGAAAAAAAAAAAAAAAAAAAAAAAAAAAAGATCCCGACCGACCTACCCTATTTTTCAGTGACCCGTTACGCCAATGCAACATTTTTTTTTTTTGGCCTAATTTGCTGATCCCCACTTAATCACCTGTCATGTTCCCCCATCAGAAACCCCATGTGGTGACACGAGATATGTTCGAACAAAGAAAGATACATACATATATATATATATATATATATATATATATATATATATATATATATATATATATATATATATATATATATATATATATATATATATATATATATATATATATATATATATAGAAACTCTTCTGCAAGGAATGCATTTCATATTATGCACGAAACTCGGCAAAGTGAGATGCGCTCTCGTCGAGCGATACAATGAAAGAACACTTTTAGGGGGGCGATTTGTATTTTGATGTCCTCACCATATTCTCCACCCGCAGTTCAAAGGGCATGGGATTGTACACCATAAGCTGGACCTCACACACATCCCCCTGTACCCACTGGAAGTCTGTGGAACAGAAAAATGCAACACCAAATTTGGACAGGAAAGAACACTTGATGCAAAAATATTTCCCACAGGTCACAAAATAAACAGGGAAGGAGTTAGACATGGTTAGCTCCACATTTGACAATCAGCCAATTTGTGATAAATGAGAGAGAGGGGGAGAGAATCAAAGAAACATACCTTCCGCTTTTGAACACCATAGTTCACTTGGTGTGGCATAAACATCATGAGGGAGAGTTCAGTCAAGGCTCTTATAAATTAATCAACATTTATTACAAGGAGAAGCTTATAACAGCACACTTCATACATAAATCCAATCATTCTGCACCATGAGATGATCTTTACAAAGGGGGGAATCTCTCACACGCATGCTTAGTCAATCGATACACATCAGTTCGCTACCACTTCTCGAAAAAACTCAAGCATGCCAAGAACGGCATGACATTGATAATACTGTTATACTACAGAATGTGGTGTACCAATTTGGTTTGCACGCTGCTCCCTACGCTGCTGGACCACAATGGGAGAGTAGATGAAGGGACTGCTGCTACTGATTGGTGTACTCAGCCCGTCTCCGCTCTTCAGCTTGACGGGCCGTAGATTTGGAGGCAAGTTTATTATCTTCATGGATCTGGAGGAAACGATGCTTTTAAATAGCATAGTTCACCGATTATTCATAGCTTTCGATGTATTATAAGTTGGAGGGAGAGGGAGTTGCAGAGTGTCAGTGAAAATACCTACCTGATGATCGGTAGTTTGCTCAGGGCAATGGGCTGCACCTGTAGGCCTTCTCTGATTTCCAACGCAGTGCTGTGGCCCCTACAGTTTGCAGCATACTTTTCTAGTATCTGGCTCACTTCTTTCTTTTCTGAAAACGAGAATTCCTTCAGTGCTCACTCAAAGCCTGAAACTGGCATATATACTCAAATGTGATAAATTATTGAACAGTTCTTGCCTTGTTCAGAGAGGAAGTCAAGCATTGAATGCAGGAGGAAGGTCAGGTGGTGTACACTCAATGCAGGGTTCCCCATCCGCTGGGATGAGTACACGAGCTCGTGGAGGATTCGTAATTGCACCGCTGGCCATCCATGGTGCGATTCTGAAAACAGCGCAGCCAGTTCTCAGGAAGAGCAACATGGACGGAGGAGTGGGGAGGAGAGGGAAGGAGATAGAGAGAAACATGGGCAGAGGATGGAGAGAGGGCGAGAGAACATGGGCAGAGGAGGGGAGAGAGAGGAACAAAGTGGATCAAGAGAGCAGCAAGCACAGGCTCGAGATAAGCACTTTACAATACAATGGCCTGTGATTACCAGTGCTGCTCTGCGGGTTATCGAGTGAGAGGTTATAACCCTGCAACGTGTCGAGCAGGAGCTCATAACACGCCTTCCAGCCAGGCTCAGGAAGTGCCGCCCTCACACACTGCATGGCCGAGATGCGTTTGAAGAATGCTGCCTTGCGGCGAAATCCAATTTGCTCATAGAGCTCCGATAAAACAGAATACCGCTGGATACGCTCATCTTCAGTCTGCATAAAAATTAGTGTGCAGCAACAGTTTATTGGAACCTTCACAGAGTGCAATAAACTATTTTCGACCCAAACGACACTTGGATCTGTATTAGAAATTATTGAGCACAAGAGAAAAAGGCCTCACCACATCGACGTGGATGTAGATTGCATTCTGAAGAAAATCTGCAGCTTCAGAGCGTTTTTTCTGCACAGCGAGAACTCTCACTGCTTTGATGCATGCTTCCAGCTCGATCACGGCAGCCTGTTGGTACTGTCAAGACAAGCACAGGGCAAAAATAAAACCAAACTAGAGGGGGAGCACTCGGTAGAGTGCAAAACCTCCGCCGCCAATACTGCTCAGTCACTCAAGTGAACCTGATATCCTATTCATTCGATTTGATGTCAACAGTGCTCACAGAGTTATAGTTTGCAACTTTCCCTTTTACATACTCAATTCATTCGTCATAACTAGATTCTTTGAGACAGAAATTGATTTTACGTGGGTATATCCACCTGAAGTTCCAAAATCAGCCGTAATTATAATTTTGGCATGTTTTTTGTTGGAGACAGAAATTGATTTTACGTGGGTATATCCACCTGAAGTTCCAAAATCAGCCGTAATTATAATTTTGGCATGTTCTTTTTTTGTTGGAAATCACTTATAACATGTAGAAATGCAAAAAAAAAAAAAAAAAAAAAAAAAAATCGAAATTTTGTTGAAAAATTCTGGTTTTTTTCTCCAACAATTTTTTTTTTTTGGGGGGGGGGTTGGAAATCACTTAAAACATGAAGGAATGCAAAAACAAAAATTCAAATATTTTTTCAAAATCGCCACCATAGCGGCCATATTGGACTTTGGACCAAGTCCAAAATCTAATGGCATGATCCTTGGACCATACCTAATCCCCCCACCAAGTTTCGTTGAAATCCATCGAGGAGTTTTTCTGTAATACTGTTCACAAACAAACAAACAAACAAACAGACAAACAGACAGGGGTGAAAACAGTAACCTCCGTCCATCTTTGATGGCAGAGGTTAACAATAAAAATGTTAAGCTATTAGGCTGAGGAAAAGATCGGTCTCAAATGTACCTTTCCGTAGAAGGATATGGCTTCCCGGTACTTCTCCACTATATCATCAGGACTCAGGCAATTTTTGGCACGGCCGATCTCCAGGCTTGGGTCTCCCCCAATGCCATTTGTGGTGAGAGAACCTGTGCCACAAAACACCCAAAACATGCACAAGCCTGTTTGTGAGTCCTCCGGTCCACACGCATGATCCCAAACCACAAGGGTACTGGACGGTGCATGGTGAGGCAGGCAACCCAGAAGAACAGACAACCTCCCTGCAGGTGCAGACTATCCCAGAACACCTATCTACAGTGTGTGCAAACCCTGACAACATGCATCCCATAGCCACACCATACATGCGCCGACGATAACACACGTACAAAGAGGCACAGACAGGAGCAGCCAAGGTAATGCGACGGCAATCAAGTGAGGCAGAAGCAGAACACAAAATAAACAAGCAAAAAGGGTAAGACCTACCTGGATCGATTAAAACCTCCTGCATCCCTACAATTTAAACATGCAATGAATAAACCAGTATTAACACAAGTGAAGCACACAGGAGGCGGGTAAGCAGCACAGTAAAAAGCACTTCGTGACAGCACAAGATACGTCTCAATGGGACACGTGCCATGTGGACTCGTACCGGCACGTGACCTCTTCTCTTTCTCAGCCTGGGTGGAGGCTCCTTGGTGACGAGCTTTTGTAGTCCTGCAGGTGGTGCCATAATGAGACACCACTGAAGCAACACAAAGTCCTTCCAATGCCGCTGCAACGGGACAAAAAAAAAAATCTCACTGCCAAACATTTTACCAAACAGATGAACTTCAAAACTCAATGGGCTGAGCAATTGCCAGAGAACTGCGAAGTCATGGTGTCAATTGATAACCCAAAAGCCAAAATATTGTGAGCAGAATGCCGTTTTGTCGGGGGGTGGGGGAGGGGGAACATTTGGATTCCCCTTCGTAACATGTTTCATTGACCAGATATGGTCTATTCGTGATGAGAGATTACGGTTGAAGAAGGACCAGTGGTACCATCAAAAGAAGAGGGAACCGTGGAAGTATCTGAAGTAAGGACGATCAACCACCTACCAGCCAACCACAGGAAATCATTGATGGAACGCAGGGTCTCCACTGCAATGTGGTAGTTCACCAGGGCCTCGTGCAGCAGGCCAGCTTGCAGGTTCAAGTCTCCTACATGCTTACGCATCCGGCCCTGACAGCGTTTACGGTAATTTCTGCACAGGGTGTGGGGAATGTGTATAAAATAGTTCTGTGCAAGCACAATGCGGTTGGGTGTGCCAGAAAGTGGAGGTAATTGAAAAACAAGAACAAGAAACTTACGAAAGTAACATGGTTGTGTATTAGAAGAACGTACGTGCAAGTCTCAGCAGGTTGGATATTATTCCATATATATATATTTTTTTTTTTTTCAAAATTAGCAATGCAGTGGGACAAGTTAAAATGAATGAATGTTGGACGATTTATCATTTACAAAACATAAAAAATATATTAAAAAAAAAAAAAAAACCAAAGGAGAACTTTACAATGTCAAATATTTATTGAGAACCTTATGAAGGCAGTTTGAACGAGAAGGGCACCCGGTAGAACGCATACCTCCGCCACGTAATTCCTGATCTACTCGAGCATATCAGGTCCAATACATTTTTGAAATATCATGCTATACAGTACGATATCGTTTTTCGCCCAATCTTTCAATGGTGAAGAATCACGGCTTGTCGCAGCTAAGTGGGAGCCACCCTGTTCCAATGCTTGTATTTAAATAACAGTAAATAAACACAAATATGAGTAAACTAGCCTTCTTGAAACCCTCACAGTCAGTTAGAGCATTGAAAAATCTATAAAAAAAAAATGTATACTTTAATGACCGTCAGATGTCAGGATCCGAAGATTCATGTACGTTAAATGCTATCAGCTGAAAAAGCAGTCATATTTCCAGTTTCATTATTAGATTTTCAGATGTTGTTTAATTTATCTGATATTAGTCATTGGAACTTGGTTTTGAAAAGTTTATTTCAACAGAAAGAGTGAACTTTCCTTTCCAGAACATGTTACAGTTTGGAAATCGATCAAAGATTGGCTGAGTGGCATGTGATAGAGTGAAATTTATCCTAGTTTCACTTTGAATGCCTATTCAGGGATGAAAAAAATAAAAGTGCCTGTGCTATTCTGTGAAGTGTGCTGAAAGTGGCTTAGATGAGGCTCATTTTATCAACAATAATCATATTACCTAATTTTACAAACATTATCGACTTATTTTGATTAAATATCGCTCACTGACACGCGTTTCAAAATTTCAAATTTGTCCACCATGACGCGACAATCAATATTATACACAATACAATTTTACCTGAAATCATTGAATTTGAAATCTCTTACCCCAAATGATAAATTTCTGTCATGACCAATTTGCAGGAAAAATACAGGTTTGCCTCAATCTCCCTCAACAGTTAAAGGGAGATTTTTTTTCTTGTCTGCCATTACGCGACGATTATGGAATTCTGGAATTATTGCTGAAATATTGAGGTGAGTGAATGTTTTAAGTATTTGGACATTAAAATAGATAAAATAGATGAATCAGACTGACTTCACAAGTCTATGAGCAATAATGCTCAAATATTTATCTGACAACCATTTGGAGGGAAGAAAATTTAATTTTTTTATTCATGTCCATCGAAAAATATGAAAATTTGAAACTATTGTGTCGTGACATCCTGGCCTAACAAGTGGAACGGATTGTCATAGTAAGTGTCCATGATATTTAAATGTTTATCAGTCTGGTTCCTTTCCTGAGTTGTGTTTGTCTGAATTGATAAACTGTTTTTTGCCTTGTGTTCCATATAGGTTCGAGTTTATGGAATAGTTAATGATTTGATAATTTCATGGAGTTCATTTTTGATAATTTTTGGTCAGTTTGGGAAAGAAGTGGCTCCCACTTATCTGCGACAGGCCTCACGTAAAAAAATAAATAATTCTCGTATCCAGATCCGGATTCAGATCTTCACCAAAATCTAATTAGTTCATCCTCGTTACACACCGAACCCGCACACAAAATTTCATCTGGATCTGTCCCCAACTTTTTAGCCGCGTTGCGTAGCGAACGCTGGCTCTAAGAGAGTTCCGCGTTGTTGTTGTTCTTCTTCTGGTGAAGACAAAACCTTTCTGGGGGTGAGAATAGGGAGTGAAGCAGGCAGGGAGGCTACATGGAGGTACCTGATTCCCTGAGGCATCTGATGCCCAAAAGGCACTTGATGCCCTGGAGTCACCAGATGCCCTGGGGGCACCAGATGCCCTGGGGGTACCTGATGCCCTGGAAGCTAGCATAGCAAGGAGATTGACTGGTGGAATGACGCGGCTCTTGGACACATTTGTCCTTGTTCGAGATATCCTGCACACAAACAGACAGGGGTGAAAACATCACCTCCTTCACCTTCAGTGGTGGGGGTAATGCATACCAAGGGAGCATGGGTCAAAATTGGGTGTTTGGGTTAATTAAAACACCCATTATTTAATTATGTCCTTTATCAGGCACATCTTCGGCCACCTCGCTGGCGTCTTAAGGCGCATCCTGGTAATCTCGCTCGATCTTAATTCGTCATTTTTTTGGCCTGCTCAACGATTCCTTGAGTTGGAACAGGCCGTAACGATTTCTTCTTGATAAAGTTTTTTTTGTTGTTTTTTTTCACCCACTTTCCTTATGTATATCATTGAATTTAGGGTGGTGGGCTTGGCACCCTAGGATCCCGAGTTCAAATCCCACTAAGCTGTTGAATTAATACAAGGTGGGATTGACTCTGCTTGCCATCCTTCCGAGGTCTGCAAAATGAGTGCCAGAATGCTGGTATACTGTGTCGGAGTGGTGACCCGTCCAAGATTGTGTCTAATAGCCAAGGAGACTGCTTAGGCAGCACCAACACTCTGCACAGAGTATGGTCCCAATGGATGGATCATCGAACGCCTGATTATCATAACTTACGAATCGTTAGATACGTGGCAATGCATATAAACGCCTGGAGACGCCAAAGTCTGTGGCTTTGTTTCATTTCTGCACATGCCATAACCTCTGGAATCTCTCAATATCGGCCAAATTTCAAATTTTAAACTTCTTGATGGACTTCAGCAGTAGTTCCAACTGCTAAAAAAAAATTCATAATAAAAAAATAAGTTTTCATTTGTCCAAATCGGACATTGCTTGGGCAATTCTGGATGAACGGGTTGATATGACCGATCAGCAATTGGTAATCGCTTGCCAAGCCAGGAGTTTCATTGGAGTGCTTAAGCCATTTGGTGAGCGCTCACCAAGCTGCTTGGTTGGTCGTTTCAAAGCCACCAAAAGCAAGACACGTCGCTTCGCTGATGTAAATATCAATATTTGCAGAATTGTTAAAAAAGAAAACCAGAATAAAAATTAACTTTCACCCTTTAAAAATCGTGCAAATAAATTATTGACATATCAGCTGCTTTTTCATATCCTATTCTCACCAGTATTGCAAGTAGAGTGACCTGCTTTGTGATGCTTTAAAAGGCGGTGTATAATCATCGTTTAAAAAAAAAATCTAATCGATGTGAGAAACGGACTTGAATAGACCCACATTATTACAAAATGAAGAAGATGAAAGAGGAAGAGATTTTCCGCCAGATTTTATATAGAACAAGGCTCGCGCGCGCGCACGCGCACGCACGCACGCACGCACGCAAGCATTTAAAGGACATTTTCCACGCTAAAGCGGGGGTTAGCCTTGCGGGCCCCATGACAATCTTCTCCACTTTACCCTGTTTTCTGCATCTCCCCTTCTTAATCCCCTTGCCCACATTTCCTCTTCCACCACATTTAGCCAAGTTTTTCTCGGTCTTCCCCGTCCTCCACTTCCGACTACACTCATTTCCAACACTCCTCTCACCCAGTCACTTTCATCCTTCCTCAACACATGACCCAACCATCTCAACCTGTTTCTCTTCACAACCTCCATCACAGACTCTATTCCCATCATCTTCCGCAAGTCATCATTTGTCTTCCTCTCTCTCTACGATACTCCACACATCCACCGAACCATTCACATTTCCACCCTTTCCAGCCTTTGATGCTGCTCCATGTTCAGTACCCATGTCTCACTCCCATAAATCATCGTACTCCTCACACATGTTGCATACACCTTTCCCTTCAGCTTCAACGACACTCCCCTCTTCGTCAGCACGCCACTCAGTTCCCGAAACTTCTTCCATGCACATCTCACTCTAGCAACCGTCGAAGAGTCTGGTCCACCTTCTCCATTCAGCATGTCTCCAAGATAGCAAAATGTTTTCACCCCTTCCAGCTTCACACCATCTCCAAGATCCAACTCAACAATTCCTTCATCTGCTGCTCCCTCTTTGCACACCTTACATGTGAATGTAGCTGCCACACTGGTTAATGACCCTCTCACCCCACTACAATTTCGATGAACCCATTCAGCACACATTGTACACTGAATGGAGTTCACTCCGACACCCTTCCTGCACACAGCACACGGCCATTTCCCAGTCCTTTCCACCTCACCACATGCTTTACCACTTGCCATCACCTTCGTCTTTCCGATATTCACCTTCAAACCTTTTGCCTCCATACATTCCTTCCACTTGTTCATCTTCTCCTTCAGTCCATCCATACTCTCTGCAATCAACACCAGATAATGTGCATACAGCAGCTCCCACGGTAAACCCTCCTTTACCCTCCGAGCCAGCACCTCCATCACAACTACAAATAGAAGTGGACTTAGTACCGACCCCTGGTGCACTCCTACCCCTCACCTCAAACTCACCACTGTTCCCATCCTTCGTCCTTACAGCTGTGCGTGCTCTCTCGTACATGGCCATCACTACTCTGATCAACCATTCCTCCACTCCTAACTTCCTCAATGCCCATGCCATTACTTCGCGTGGGACCCTATCAAATGCTTTCTCCAGATCAACAAACCCAAAAAACAACTTCTTCCTCTTCTCCATGTACTTCTCCTGCAAATGCCTTCCAATAAAAATTGCATCTGTCGTTCCTCTTCCTGGCATAAATCCAAACTGCATTTCGTCAATCTTTACCGTCTTCCTTATCCTCTTCTCCAACACCCTTTCCAATACCTTCATTCCATGCTCCAATAACTTTATTGCTCTATAGGAGCCACAGTCCAGAGGGTCACCTTTCCCCTTGTACAGAGGGACGAGGGTACTCAGTTCCCAATCCACTGGAATGCGGCCTTCTTTCACCACCAGATTACAGATCTCTGTCATTCTCTTCACATCCCAACTTCCCGCTGCCTTAACATATCTCCCACAACTCCCGTCGGCCCTCCTGCTTTTCTACTCTTCATTGCTCTTATAGCTTCCTCAACTTCCTTCTCAGTTATCTTCTCTGCTGGTCCTAAAACCGGGCTACTCTCGATGTTTCTATCCCATTCATTTTCTACATTCAACAGCCTTTCCATATATCTCTTCCATTTTCCTTTAATTCCATCTGAATCCACAACAATTTGCCCCACTTCATCCTTCAAGCAACTCACCCTCGTCACATCAAACCTCTCTCTCGCTATCTGCTTTGCAATCCTGAATACCGCTCTCTTACCCTCCTCCGAATCCAAGCGTTCTCCAAACATTTTCCTATGGGCCTCCTGCGCCTCTGCAACCTCTTTCTTTGCAGCCTTCTTGGCTACCTTATAACTTTCATGTGCAGCCTCTTCTTCCACCGTACCCTTTGCCTTTTGCCATTCCTTGAACTTCTTCCTCTTCTCTTCAATCGTCTTTCCAACTTCATCATCCCACCACCATGTTTCCGAGTGCCTCGGTGGTCCTTTTGTCCATCCACATACCTCACCAACGGCTCCCAATAGACTAGCTTTCATTGACATCCAACCACTTTCAAGCTCAACCACATCATCTTCAACCATACTCAGCCTCTCTCTTAATGCTTCCTTCACTGTCGCCTCTTTCAACCTCCACACCTTCATCCTCGGTTGGTACTTCACCCGCCGAATTCTCCGCGCACCTTTCCCCCTTATATCGCAGACAACCAGGTGGTGCTGCGAAACAGTCTCCTCCCCTGGGATCACCTTTGTGTCCCGGAGGTTTCCCCTATCTTGCTGACACACCATCAGGTAGTCAATGGTTGTCGTCAACCCACCTGACGTGTAAGTAATAAGCTTATTATTCGCTTTCTGGAATTGAGTATTACAGAGCAACAAATCAGCTCCATCAGCAAACTCCAAGATCCTTTCACCTTCTCCATTTCTCACACCATATCCATAACCCCCATGGACTCCCTCAAAACCATCTGGACTCCTTCCCACATGTCCATTCAAGTCTCCTCCAACCACAACAACTTCCTCATCTTTCACATTTTCCATCAACTTCTCCATCGCACACCAGAACATGTTCTTCTCTTCATCGCTTCGACCGACCTGCGGGGCATATCCCGAGATGACGTTCACCAAGAGATTTCCGATCACGATTCTCACCATCATCAACCTTTCACTCACTCTAGTCACACTCACTACACTGTCTACAAACTCCTCAGAAAACATTACACCAACACCATGCACGCCTTCCGGGCACCCTTGCCACATAAACTTGTACTTCTGCCCCTGCCTTCCCTTCACCATTCTCACACCACTTCCCTTCCACCGTGTCTCCTGCACACAACATATGTCCACTCTTCTTCTGACCAATGTTTCAACCACTTCTCCAGATCTCCCTGTCATTGTCCCTACATTCCATGTACCAAACCTCAGAAACCGATCTCCACGTGGGGCATCAGACGATTGGTCATCATAAATGGAAAAATTTCCTCCCTTGTTTCGATCGGGTTCCCCACCTTGAGTTTTAACGAGAGGGGGTGAGGACCCCCACGGGGTACTTCGGGCTGTACCCTGCCCATCAGTTGTACTCATCATGGTTTCCTTTTGAGGCGATGTTTTTATGGCCGGATGCCCTTCCTGACGCCAACCCTTTTAGTCGCCTTTTACGACACGCAGGGATACGGTGTACCTATTCTGACCGGGGTACACACCGGGGATATAGAACATGGCGGTTAAAAATAAAATGTTGCTGTTTGGGCACATTTTATGGCCCTGGTACTGTTGCGGAAATGGTCCCTTAGTGGGTTATTAAATATAGGATTAGCCCAGATCCCCCCTTAAATGCATGTTTAGCCAGGTTGTTTGCTAATCGGAGGTTACATGTGTGTCGGGAGGTGTAGCAGGCTGTCCAGTGCCCATATGGTGGTGGTGTATTAAGAGGCGCCTTCTTTTTTCCTTCCCCCCCTTCTAAACGAGCCCCCACCCAGCACCCTGACAGTCACTCAGCAAGACGTGTCAGCAACCCATTGGCGGAGATCTGCAGCAAACTGGAACGATGGACCAATCACGGGTCCCAGAGGTGGTCCAAAAGGCCCATCCCGAAAGGCAAGGGAGGAACTGCTTTGTGCGGTCTGTCTGCGATCTGCGTTAATGAGGAGTGGCTTGGTCGGCTGTTCCTCCTCGGCCATGGATCCAGCATGCAGATCATCCACAGATTCATCCTGAATCCAACCACGGGGCCTCTGACTGTCCTTGCTCCCTGCGCGGCTGGGCCATGTCTTTTGATCCCGTCGATCCGCCTGCAGAGCCCAACACTCAGATTTGCCCTGGTCTGATATAGAGGCCAGGCCTGGATTCACATACTGGACCTTGTGAAAAACCAGCTGGAATACACCATAGATATTTCGCTCCTGTGCCGTCGACCTTACAGGGGCTAGACGTGCCGAGGCTGGTGCGTGAGCGGTGCCGACAAAAGGACGTCGTCGCCGCCATCTTGCCACGCGGCATGCGCGAGCGGTGCCGATAGGAGTACGAGCGCCATTTTGCCACGCTGCATGCCGAGCTGGGCGCTCGAATCCAACACCATCGGCTTGTTACGAGCCGCAGTCGTGCCTTCGACACTTTTCCTCTCATCGATGAGGCACCACCATGTACTCCGTGTCTTGTCTGCATGTTGTCCAGGCCTAAGGTTTATTTTGCTAGGGCTTCCTTCAAAACCCGTATCCATGGCTCCCTAGGTAAGAGCGGGTTATAGATTAATTATAACGTTCGTGAATGCTTTGCTTGTGTCGTGCTCCCCGATATGTCCCCAATAAATCTGGCTGATTTATACGAGATTTGCCACCTTGAATTTTTTCGTGCCGCGCTGAGGAACAATCGCTCGATTTGTATGTAAAACCATACTGGTTACGGACTCTGGCAGACTTCGCTCGGTCTCTGACAAACCCAGTCTGTAGCCGGGGTGTATATCCCCAACTGGCAAGGCACAGGGATACTTTGGTATCGTGATCTGAGGCGTGTGCCGAACTAGCCAGCGTTATAACCCCTGAGACGGTGGTGCTGTTAAGTGACGCCGAATCTTCAACAGTACACTGCCTACCCTCCCCACATGCTGCCAGTGCCTTCCCTCCCCCTCCCCTCATGTGGTCTTCCATTCCCCTGACCATCACCATTCCCTCCCCCACTCTCTTCCACACAGTGCCTCTAGTTTCCTTCCTGCTGCCTTCTCCCCCTCATGCTGCCCCCGTTCCCCCTATCGCACTGCCTTCCCTTCCCACACCGCTCACTCTCCCTCTCCCTCTCCCTCCTCACTACCCCTCCTTCCTGTCCCACCCCCATTCCTGTCCCCCCCCCCTAGTATTCCTGTTAGCAAAGCAATGGGTGGTATTTGTGAGTAAATTATAAATCAAGAGGTAGTACAGGTATTCAGTTAGATCTCATCTGTAATGTAGTGTTCAATTTTGGTTACATCTGAGGAAGGACATACCTGCTACAGAAAGGGTTCAGCGTTAATTTCATCGAGTTCTGCCCTGAATCGACCTAGTAGCTCGATGAGGAAGAGCTGAAGGAGGCAGGGCTTTATACATTAGAATGGAGACGGTTACGAGGGGATATGATAATGTTTGGGATAATGAAGGGTAGAAACAAAATAAGTGCAGAAGAGGTTTTCAGTACAATAGGGAACATAGCCTGAGAATAAAGAAGATGAGAGTTTAAAAAAAAAAAACACAATCAGGTGAGGGATTTTCACTCAGAGAGTACTTGATGCATGGGATGGTCTCCCTTGTCAGGTAGTTGCAGCAGAAACCGTAGATGGTATAAAATTATTCATTCCTCACCTACAACCTTCATCTTCCGCAAGAAAGGTAAATAAAGAAAATCCTGCTGACATCCCTGTATCCCCCACCCTTCCAAACACTCACACTGGACACCCCCTCCACTCCAACAAAATAATGCAGATTAAATTGCATATTGAATGAATGTGGCAATGATAAAAGCAGTCATGATGGACCAAATGACCTCCTGTGTATATCACAAATATCTCAGGAATCAGAATCAATGAAACCATCCAAGTGACTGTTTCATAATATAGTGACAAGAACAGTAAGTGTCATGCTCACCTGCTGTCAGTGTCCAGGCCCACGAAGTCCTTCTTCTCAAATGGTACACAGAGCAGTGGCATCTTGTCTCCAGCCTTCTCACTAGCACGATCCAACCGCTTCGACTCGAGCACAATGAAAAGCGAGGAGGTAAACTCCTCCACAGTCCGGGTAATACCGCCCAACTGTTCGTAATCGCTGACAAAGTCTACATCCGTGCGGTTCTGATCCACAACCTCTCCAGTCAGGCCAAACACAAACATTCGCCAGTTGTACAGAGATGTTCCGTACTCCCCCCTGAGCCCATCAAAACTCTCAAATATCTGAGACAGTTCCTGGGAGTCGCAGCTCTCCGCCACGGCTATGAGGCCCACGACGCGACGGTGAGCCTGGAAGTCTCCCCAATCGTTGTTCTCAGGAGGGTAGTACTGCTTGTAGCGAATCCAAGTGGCTCGATGAGATTCCTGCAGGGTTGCTTGCTCAACTGATGAAATCTTATCGAAGACGCACGAGAAATTGCCCTTCGAGATGGAGCCCAGGGGTTTGACCACCACCAGCAAGCACTGATGGTCCTCAGCACATTGTGTGTAATCCGGGTCAGTCATAGTTACCTGTGACCGAGGAACAGCTGTGGAACGGAAAAGTGTGCGAGTCACTTTGGGAACGGGATGGTGCTGGTCAAACATCTACTCAGCTTAACTCCAAGGAACTTCTTCACAAAAACCCGAGTGATGGAACAAGGTCTTATTATTATTATTATTATTATTATTTCATATGCAGTCTGTCACTGCTGGTTGCATCATTGCTGGGAGCGCGGCTGTGCCGCTGATGCAGTGCCGCTATTTCCAATTGCTGGTACTCATTTTGCCGACCTCGGAGGACCACAAGCCGAGTCAACCCACCTGGTGTTATTTAATGGCCAGACAGGGGCCTCGAATTCGAGATCCTAAAATTTTAAGCCAGCCACCTTAACCGTTAAAGCAACACCCGGCTTACATTGGAACAAGGTATTGCACAGCATACAGCAAAGGGCAGCAGAGAGACATAGTGAAAGCAGGGTGGAAGGGTACAGGTGGACAACAAGCAGCAGCAGCAGCAGCAGCAGCAGCAGCAGCAGCAGCAGCAGCAGCAGCAGCAGCAGCAGCAGCAGCAGCAGCAGCAGCAGCAGCAGCAGCAGCAGCAGCAGCAGCAGCAGCAGCAGCAGCAGCAGCAGCAGCAGCAGCAGCCTGGTGTTTAGGGTGGCAGCTTGGGATCCTAAGGTCCTGAGTTCAAGCCCCGTTGGGCCGCTGAATTAATACACCAGGAGGTTGACTCAACCTGTCATCCTTCCGGTTGGCAAAATGAGTACCAGTGCACTGTTAAGGGGGACACTGCATCAGCAGCAAAGCCGCGTCCCAACCAGTGATGCAACCAGCAGCCACAGGCTGCACTCCATAGAGTAGGAGTAGTAGTAGTAGTAGTAGTAGTAGTAGTAGTAGTAGTAGTAGTAGTAGTAGTACGAAAGCTGAAGGCCGAAGAGGATGTCGAAATGCATGGTGGACAGCATGAAGTGGAAAGAAAGCGAGACCTCGACAAGAACAGAACTAACTCTTGCAACTACAGTACAAAGGAAAACACTTTCGTAACTTGTAAAGATTAAAATTTTAAAAGTACAAGTCATTGAGTGGATTACAAATAAAATCACCAAAGTTACTATTTACTCCCACCGTTAACAACAAAAAAAACATTCCGCGTTTATTTCAACTTGCAATATGCTTATTCGACCGAAACAATAAAAATAACTAAAAAGAATTCCGAGAATACAAAACAAACACAGTTCGCGTGCGGACGGCGGCCGCGGCCTAGTGAGGCCTACAAGACCCGCACGACTCCGCTGTTTCCTTGAATCGCGGGAGAAGGAAGTGCGCCCCGAGCTGGACGGCACACTAGCACCACTCACCGACCGATCGCGCCCAAAACGGCCGTCACCTCATCTCATCAGTAGAGCTTCGCTGCGGTCAAGCACCCACCTCAGAACCGCAAACGGTCATGATGAACCAGCTCGTACAGCCGCGCCATTAACTCTGAAGATTAAATAAAACACCCCCCAAAAAAAGAAGCAGCAACGTCCGATGGTCATCCGGGTTAACTGAGATTTAAAGAATGCATGGCTACTGCGTAACCACGGAACAGCCGCACATTTCACCGCGAAACTCCACACCGTTGGGGTTTAGCGCCTCAGTTTCGCCCCATTAACCGGATATTTTGGACTTGGAATGAAACTCTCAAGCTCCTTCAATGAACTGCACGGATTTGGAGATGAGGAAATTGTTTGCTCGTCTCTTCTTCCTTGAGTGTTTAGTTATTCTTCTTCTTCATATTCAGCTTTATTCTTCTTCTTCTACATATCCAGCTGTATTCTTCTTCTAATTCTTCTTCTTCTTCTTCTTCTTCTTCGTCTTCAGCTATCCTCTTCTTCTTCTTCTTCGTCTTCAGCTATCCTCTTCTTCTTCTTCTTCGTCTTCAGCTATTCCTCTTCTTCTTCTTAATATTCAGCTATTCCTCTTCCTCTTCTTCATATTCAGCTGTTCTTCGATTGTTCTTCCTTTAATCTTCATTGTATGTTGAAGATCGTGTAACAAATTTAATATGTAAATCATATAATACGAAGCTGCATTTTCGCTCACACGATTCCCATCGAATGAGCGACCTTCAAGCCATAAATCCGTCGATTTATTACGTACTGCATTGAGTTGTGGTGAAGATGCTTTTTGACTCCATTGAGCGTACATAATAAATGCACGAGGTGCAATAACTGCACGTGAGAACTTCCATCCGACGAGTCAAGTTCAGATGGGATCATGGGACGATCAGTTGCCACCATTAAATAATTTTCATGACCAATATACCGCAGGAGGATAATAACCAGAATGGCTTGTTTGGGATTCCCATCTGAAAATAGCACATATTAATGTTCAAGGGTACTGATTGGTCCAGCCGTGCAGGAACTTCCAGGTAAAAATCCCAAATACTGGGTGAATTTGTCCAACATGTGAAAATGTTGATTTTCCTCCTGTTGTCTGAAGTACGAAGAAGGAAATATAGGAGAGAAGACCAATTAGACCATCATGCCTGTGCTATACCCTATTTGCTATACCGTGTGCTATACCCTATTTGCTATACCGTGTGCTATACCCTATTTGCTATACCGTGTGCTATACCCTATTTGCTATACCGTGTGCTATACCCTATTTGCTATACCGTGTGCTATACCCTATTTGCTATACCGTGTGCTATACCCTATTTGCTATACCGTGTGCTATACCCTATTTGCTATACCGTGTGCTATACCCTATTTGCTATACCGTGTGCTATACCCTATTTGCTATACCGTGTGCTATACCCTATTTGCTATACCGTGTGCTAATACCCTATTTGCTATACCGTGTGCTAATACCCTATTTGCTATACCCTATTTGCTATACCGTGTGCTATACCCTATTTGCTGTACCGTGTGCTAATACCCTATTTGCTATACCCTATTTGCTGTACCGTGTGCTAATACCCTATTTGCTATACCCTATTTGCTGTACCGTGTGCTAATACCCTATTTGCTATACTGTGTGCTAATACCCTATTTGCTATACCCTATTTGCTATACCGTGTGCTATACCCTATTTGCTATACCTGTGCTATACCCTATTTGCTATACCGTGTGCTATACCCTATTTGCTATACCGTGTGCTATACCCTATTTGCTATACCGTGTGCTATACCCTATTTGCTGTACCGTGTGCTAATACCCTATTTGCTATACCCTATTTGCTATACCTGTGCTATACCCTATTTGCTATACCGTGTGCTATACCCTATTTGCTATACCGTGTGCTATACCCTATTTGCTATACCGTGTGCTATACCCTATTTGCTGTACCGTGTGCTAATACCCTATTTGCTATACCCTATTTGCTGTACCGTGTGCTAATACCCTATTTGCTATACTGTGTGCTAATACCCTATTTGCTATACCCTATTTGCTATACCGTGTGCTATACCCTATTTGCTATACCTGTGCTATACCCTATTTGCTATACCGTGTGCTATACCCTATTTGCTATACCGTGTGCTATACCCTATTTGCTATACCGTGTGCTATACCCTATTTGCTATACCGTGTGCTATACCCTATTTGCTATACCGTGTGCTATACTCTATTTGCTATACCGTGTGCTAATACCCTATTTGCTATACCCTGTGCTAATACCCTATTTGCTATATCCTGTGCTATACTCTATTTGCTATACCGTGTGCTATACCCTATTTGCTATACCGTGTGCTATACCCTATTTGCTATACCGTGTGCTATACCCTATTTGCTATACCCTATTTGCTATACCGTGTGCTATACCCTATTTGCTATACCCTATTTGCTATACCCTATTTGCTATACCGTGTGCTATACCCTATTTGCTATACCCTATTTGCTATACCGTGTGCTATACCCTATTTGCTATACCCTATTTGCTATACTGTGTGCTAATACCCTATTTGCTATACCCTATTTGCTATACCGTGTGCTATACCCTATTTGCTATACCTGTGCTATACCGTGTGCTATACCCTATTTGCTATACCGTGTGCTATACCCTATTTGCTATACCGTGTGCTATACCCTATTTGCTATACCGTGTGCTATACCCTATTTGCTATACCGTGTGCTATACCCTATTTGCTATACCGTGTGCTATACTCTATTTGCTATACCGTGTGCTAATACCCTATTTGCTATACCCTGTGCTAATACCCTATTTGCTATATCCTGTGCTATACTCTATTTGCTATACCGTGTGCTATACCCTATTTGCTATACCGTGTGCTATACCCTATTTGCTATACCGTGTGCTATACCCTATTTGCTATACCCTATTTGCTATACCGTGTGCTATACCCTATTTGCTATACCGTGTGCTATACCCTATTTGCTATACCGTGTGCTATACTCTATTTGCTATACCGTGTGCTAATACCCTATTTGCTATACCCTGTGCTAATACCCTATTTGCTATATCCTGTGCTATACTCTATTTGCTATACCCTGTGCTAATACCCTATTTGCTATATCCTGTGCTATACTCTATTTGCTATACCGTGTGCTATACCCTATTTGCTATACCGTGTGCTATACCCTATTTGCTATACCGTGTGCTATACCCTATTTGCTATACCCTATTTGCTATACCGTGTGCTATACCCTATTTGCTATACCGTGTGCTATACCCTATTTGCTATACCGTGTGCTAATACCCTATTTGCTATACCGTGTGCTATACTCTATTTGCTATACCGTGTGCTATTACCTATTTGCTATACCCTGTGCTATACCCTATTTGCTATACCCTGTGCTTTCCCCTATTTGCTATACCGTGTGCTATACCTTATTTGCTATACCGTGTGCTAATACCCTATTTGCTATACCCTGTGCTATACCGTGTGCTATACCCTATTTGCTATACCCTGTGCTATACCGTGTGCTATACCCTATTTGCTATACCCTGTGCTATACTCTATTTGCTTCCCGTGTGCTGTACCCTATTTGCTATACCGTGTGCTATACCCTATTTGCTATACCGTGTGCTAATACCCTATTTGCTATAGCCTATTTGCTATACCGTGTGCTAATACCCTATTTGCTGTACCGTGTGCTAATACCCTATTTGCGACACCGTGTGCTAATACCCTATTTGCTATACCCTGTGCTATACCCTATTTGCTATACCGTGTGCTATCCTCTATTTGCTATACCGTGTGCTAATACCCTATTTGCTATAGCCTATTTGCTATACCGTGTGCTAATACCCTATTTGCTGTACCGTGTGCTAATACCCTATTTGCTTTTCCCTATTTGCTATACCGTGTGCTTATACCCTATTTGCTGTACCGTGTGCTAATACCCTATTTGCTATACTGTGTGCTAATACCCTATTTGCTATACCCTATTTGCTATACCGTGTGCTATACCCTATTTGCTATACCTGTGCTACACCGTGTGCTATACCCTATTTGCTATACCGTGTGCTATACCCTATTTGCTATACCGTGTGCTATACCCTATTTGCTATACCGTGTGCTATACTCTATTTGCTATACCGTGTGCTAATACCCTATTTGCTATACCCTGTGCTAATACCCTATTTGCTATATCCTGTGCTATACTCTATTTGCTATACCGTGTGCTATACCCTATTTGCTATACCGTGTGCTATACCCTGTGCTATACTCTATTTGCTATACCCTGTGCTATACTCTATTTGCTATACCGTGTGCTATACCCTATTTGCTATACCCTGTGCTATACCCTATTTGCTATACCGTGTGCTAATACCCTATTTGCTATACCGTGTGCTAATACCCTATTTGCTATACCCTATTTGCTATACCGTGTGCTAATACCCTATTTGCTATACCGTGTGCTATACTCTATTTGCTATACCGTGTGCTATTACCTATTTGCTATACCCTGTGCTATACCCTATTTGCTATACCCTGTGCTTTCCCCTATTTGCTATACCGTGTGCTATTCCTTATTTGCTATACCGTGTGCTAATACCCTATTTGCTATACCGTGTGCTATACCCTATTTGCTATACCCTGTGCTATACCGTGTGCTATACCCTGTTTGCTATACCCTGTGCTATACCGTGTGCTATACCCTATTTGCTATACCCTGTGCTATACTCTATTTGCTTCCCGTGTGCTGTACCCTATTTGCTATACCGTGTGCTATACCCTATTTGCTATACCGTGTGCTAATACCCTATTTGCTATAGCCTATTTGCTATACCGTGTGCTAATACCCTATTTGCTGTACCGTGTGCTAATACCCTATTTGCTATACCCTATTTGCGACACCGTGTGCTAATACCCTATTTGCTATACCCTGTGCTATACCCTATTTGCTATACCGTGTGCTATCCTCTATTTGCTATACTGTGTGCTATTACCTATTTGCTATACCCTGTGCTATACCCTATTTGCTATACCGTGTGCTATGCCCTATTTGCTATACCGTGTGCTATACCCTATTTGCTATACCCTGTGCTATACCGTGTGCTATACCCTATTTGCTCTGCCCTGTGCTATACCGTGTGCTATACCCTATTTGCTATACCCTGTGCTATACCCTATTTGCTATACTGTGTGCTGATACCCTATTTGCTATACCGTGTGCTATACCCTATTTGCTATACTCTATTTGCTATACCGTGTGCTATACCCTATTTGCTATACCGTGTGCTATACCCTATTTGCTATACCGTGTGCTAATACGCTATTTGCTATACCGTGTGCTAATACCCTATTTGCTGTACCGTGTGCTAATACCCTATTTGCTATACCGTGTGCTTATACCCTATTTGCTGTACCGTGTGCTAATACCCTATTTGCTATACTGTGTGCTAATACCCTATTTACTATACCGTGTGCTAATACCCTATTTGCTGTACCGTGTGCTAATACCCTATTTGCTATACTGTGTGCTAATACCCTATTTGCTGTACCGTGTGCTAATACCCTATTTGCTATACTGTGTGCTGATACCCTATTTGCTATACCGTGTGCTATACTCTATTTGCTATACCGTGTGCTATACCCTATTTGCTATACCGTGTGCTAATACCCTATTTGCTATACCGTGTGCTAATACCCTATTTGCTGTACCGTGTGCTAATACCCTATTTGCTATACCCTATTTGCTATACCGTGTGCTTATACCCTATTTGCTGTACCGTGTGCTAATACCCTATTTGCTATACTGTGTGCTAATACCCTATTTGCTGTACCGTGTGCTAATACCCTATTTGCTATACTGTGTGCTAATACCCTATTTGCTGTACCGTGTGCTAATACCCTATTTGCTATACTGTGTGCTAATACCCTATTTGCTATACCCTATTTGCTATACCGTGTGCTATACTCTATTTGCTATACCCTGTGCTATACCCAGTTTATAGCTGGTTCGGGATCAAGGATTGTTTCCCGGAATAATGATTGAGGGCTGTCCATTATTAGTGTGTGTGCACTCACCAAAGGCGAGTGTGGACAGCAAACGACGAACTAGGACAAAGCAATGAACACCTCTCGAGAAATTTATGGCGAAATAAAAATGCGGAGATTGAAGAAATTTTATTTCGGATTTTGAACCCATTTCAAAACAAAAGCAATAAACTTGAGAAGGTCGAACAGGAAAGAAAGATCCTTCTGTTGCAAGGTCACATGATTCACACAAAGAACAAAACAATTGTGATCTGCATCGACTCAACGATGTCATTTAACACCTGTGCACACAATGGTCTACTCTTTTTGAAAGACACCGTGTAAACTTGAAGAACGGTGTGCAAGTAAACGAGACAGCCGGCTCATTCTCGACAAAGCTTCGGTGCAATGTCATGCCCGCAGGGCACCAGACCGATAGTCGAAGACATGGCAACCGAAAGATGATTGTGTGTGACCTCTGAGCTTGGGTGTCAGTAAATGTACCACTTAGTTAACGGCTTCAGTTATTCCCAAATTCTTGTGGTTTTGACCCAAATCTTTCATGAACTGGCTGGCTCGGCCTGAAGGTGATTTGGGCAGGAATTTGTAATTTGTTCAGGGTGGTGGATACAACTCACCTAATCTTCATTCAACACCACGGGATCTTCAACGTTCAACTCATGCTGGCACTGTGCTCATCGACCGGGTTTCCTGGCTCACCCTGGGGGAATTGGTGAGAATTTAGGGGTAAGTCAGCATGCAGGGGTGAACTCATCCGGTCTAGTCATATTTAGCTGACCAGGTGCCCAGACTTTCTGAATTCCTGCTATGTTCATATGTTCATAACAAATCTATGTTCATAATCATCTGTGATTTGATTGATTTTATGTTCTTTCTTTCGATCCCTTCAGCAGCTTTTCGGATTTTCCTGTCGCTGCTTTCGTCATGTCGAAATCCAAGACTAAATCGTGAGTCGAGTCCTTTCAAAAGGTGGAAAAATTCAAGTCGAAGAGCCAGCGAGTTTTGAGAGTGAAGAGAGATCTGCATCCAAGGAAGATTCCATGTCGGATGATGACATTCCACCAACTACAAGAGTGAAAAAATCAGAGCTCCCGGGAAAGTGAAACGGTGCAAATGGAACAAGAATTACATCTTATGGATTTTTTTTTCCTGCCTCCAGAAGAAGAGAATAAAGTATACCCCTCTGTTCAGTGCCTTTTATGTTCCATACAATTATCTAATTAATGTCTGGTGCCCTCTAAAATGAAATCCCATTTGTTGACCAAGCACAAAAAAAGCACCAGAATAAGTCGGTTGTTTTCTTTGAAACAGCATTGAAACAAAAAGCAAGGCAGCGGAAACTGTTGGAGGAAAACGCAATCTTCCCTGATCAAGTGAGAAAAAGTTGGTCCTTACATCGTTATAAATCGTTCATACCCACCCGCATGCTCAAGACGGCCACGACCTAGTGAGGCCTATGGGAACTGCCACTAGGCCACCGCACACGGATGGTCGTACATCATACTGCTTCGTTTGAAGATCGCAATGGAGCAACTGCACGGTGGCCGAAAGGCAGTTCAAGGAGTAATGAGACCACCCCTCTCAGATAACACCATGAAACGAAGAAGCGTTGTCACATCGCAGATGATCTGAAAGAGCAACTTTTGATGAAGTTGAAAGCGGCTCCATGCTATGGCCCTACAGGTCGATGAAATGACGGATATTTGTGAGCTGACCCAACTCATCGCGTATTGTCGCTTCCCAGACTTAGAACATGAAAAAAGTTGCGGAGCACTTTTTGCTCCATGTTCCCGTCGGAGTGGAAACGACAGGAGAAGCAATTTTCCAGAGACCGAATGACTTCATGACGGAGTACGGTGTTGAGTGGGCACAGTGTGCAAGTTTTAGGGCTGATAGAGCTATGGCCATGATTGGAAGAAATCAAGGCGTTGTTGGGAGAAAATTGTATTTCTGTTCACTGCGTGATTCAGAGAAGCGGTAGTGGTGAAGAAGCTTTCGAGGCCACCAGCACAGAAGAAGAAAATGCAGAACAAGGGTCTCGAAGAGCTGTTATCGGACGTCGTTAAAATTGTGAATTCCATTCGTTCACGTGCTACGAAATCCAGACTGGTGAATTGTGTGAAAGAATGGAAGCAACAACTCAGACAATGTTATTACACAGCGAAGTTCACTGGTTGTGGAA
Organism: Eptatretus burgeri; assembly: GCF_056783735.1. Classification (NCBI taxonomy): domain Eukaryota; kingdom Metazoa; phylum Chordata; class Myxini; order Myxiniformes; family Myxinidae; genus Eptatretus; species Eptatretus burgeri. The sequence goes on from NC_140974.1 coordinate 57,841,726, forward strand.
AGGTGTTAAACCGTGCGTGTGCTGTGTTGGAAAGACGTTTTGTAGGTCTTCTTTACGGAAGATAATGATGCACAGTCTGTGCAGCTTCAACATATTTATTGGTTGGGATAGCTGTCGTATATGGGTGATGTTTTTGAATATCTCGGACGTTTGAATGCTTCTCTTCAAGGTCGGAATGGTGACATCCTTGGAGTGACGAGTCGAGTTGATGCTTTCGAGAAAAAGGGTTACCCATTGGAAGCGAAAAGTAAATGATTGTGACTTCTCAGATTTTCTAGCATTGAAGCAATTCATAACTCACTGCGGCTGGGAAGAAGTGGATCCCTCCCTCGCGAGCAAAATGCAGACAGTTATTGCAGATCACTTGCAGCTCCTTTTTGAGAATCTCGAGTTCTATTTGCCAGAGGCAGATTATAAGCATCTTTAAGCTTCCATGTGGGTGATCAATCCCTTTCGGTAAACGATTAGCGGAAAGTAAGATCTCGATCAACTGCAAAATGACTTCCAGAAAGCCCGATTTGATCAGGAGCAATACGCTGGCTGAGTCATGGGTTTCGCTACTGAAGGTTCCTGAATACGAGAAGCTGGCCTCCGCAGCGTGCAACATGCTGGTGCTGTGGTGCAATAACTATTGTCCCTTATTCTCACTCCAGGTTAGAGAAGTGGAAAAAAAATCACTAGTAACAACAAATTAAATACAGTATTTGCTTGTATGGTAACACTAAGTGGTACGCAATATAATTAATATACGCTTCACCAGGCTGGAGAAGTCATTTTAGAGAGGGGCGAGTGAGACTGGGCTGACTTGGTCAAAAAAAAAAAAAGGTTGAAAAGCACGGGACCCCCAGCTTAACATCCACCCGAGGATAAAGAGTGAAAAAAAAAACAAAAAAAAATGTGAAAAAGAACCCTCTCGACTCTAAAATACCGATTACAGGGAATCACCTGCACCTGGTAGAAGTGATGAACACAGCAACGTTGCTTCGAGAGCTCGAGATTGTTATTAAAAAGCATGGAGGGTAAGGAGACTTGGTCCTTAAGCAAGTCATGCAAATTTACGTGCTTTTGAGAGGATACCAGCATGCTCCGATTGCTCTTGGTAACATAGCATGACGCGTTTCATACAAGCAAAAGGAAAGGAGAGCTTTTCCAGAATGAAGATCACATGATGTACACCACGATGCTGTACCCTGCTGTGCAGCTGCATTTTGTGTCTTTAATACGATCCAAATCCAAGGTGAATGGGGATCGACTGCGAGCATATGACTAGACTGTTCTGTAATAAAGTTACAAAGATTTCAAAAGCAGGTTATTAAAAGATATCCCCAAATGTTCATAAGCCCCACTCTATTTAAACCAAGAGGGTTACTGCACTGAAACCTTTCAAATGTACATTCCCAACACAGTTCAAATGATGATACAAAAAAAATTGCACCAGGTTCATGGATCGAGTATGGACAGGTAACCATCGTCCAGAACTACAGCACAGAAAAACAAACAAACAAATAAAATAAACAAAGAAAAAGCCCAAAGTTGATCGGAAAAAAACATCTCCAAGACACGTCAAAAGAAACATTCATATTCGCAACATCCATTATAGAAACGTTGCACAAATTGCACTGTTCAATTGTGACATCAAAGCTTTCCAATGGCGTGTGCACTTGTATGAAGATGTTGATCATTCGGTTCACCCAGCGTACGCGTCCTGCTGTCCGAAGGTGGTACGTTGAGGGAGCGGTGACGTCACGGGGCTGGCGGGACGTCGTGGAGCATCTCACCAAACGGGTTCAGGTGATGCGCAGTAGGTGGGACATTTGCTCGTAGACGACAAAAGTGATGCAGCAAGCTGGAGTGACACGCAGAATGTTCGGAACCATTCCCTTGTAAAAGCCTCTGAGTCCTTCATTTCTGTGCAAAGTGCATCGACGGTTTAAAACATTAAATGACTTGCAAGTATAGCCTGTCACTTTGACAGGTATATTAAGGGGAGAAAGAGGGAGGGAGAGAGGCGTGAGCAGGGGAAATGAGGAGGGGGAGAAAGGGGGGAGTTGGGGGGAGGGAGAGCGAGTATGGGGGGGGGTGGCGGGGAGAGTGACGCCTTGCCAAACGTCGCTATACACTCCAGGAAGGGGGGTGGGAATGAGGAGGGGGAAAGGGGCAAGTGGGAAGGGGGTTTTAGAGGACACAGGCGTGAGGGTGGGGGGTTCTGGTCTTGCATTTAGTAGGGGGACTTGACGGGGAAAGTGGGGAGGGATTCTCGACTTGCGTTTGGTAGTGGGACTTGGGGAGAAGTGGGGAGGGTAGTACAGGGTTGAACGAAATAGGGAACGTTAATACAGTACGTGGAGATTCTGGAGATGTCCATGGGGGGTGGAGAGGGTAGGGGAAGGTAGCATGAGGGGAAGGGAAGGGAAGGGAATGGAAGGGAAGGGAAGGGAAGGACAATAAAATGCACCCAAACAGCAACATTTTCTTTTTAACTGCCAGGTTCCACATAAAACCTGGCAGGAGCATTTCAAACCTATGTTATTTACCTGGCAAAGGCCTGCCTGCATGCATGCTCGCACAAGCAGCAACCTTTGCACTCCTCCGATCAGCTCACTCAGAATCAGATTCGTACATGCTACACTCTTAGGAAGCAGTTTTTAATTCAAAACTAAACCATCATTCCTTAACAGTGAGTGATGGGTGAGAGAGAGAGAGAGAGAGAGAGAGAGAGAGAGAGAGAGAGAGAGAGAGAGAGAGAGACCGAGACCGAGAGAGAGAGAGAGAGAGAGAGAGAGAGAGAGAGAGAGAGAGAGAGAGAGAGAGAGAGAGAGAGAGAGAGAGAGAGAGAGAGAGAGAGAGAGAGAGAGAGAGAGAGAGAGAGAGAGAGAGAGAGAGAGAGAGAGAGAGAGAGAGAGAGAGAGAGAGAGAGAGAGAAGAGGAGAGAAGAGAGGGGAGGGATTCTGGAA
>NC_140974.1:57849679-57867179 GCF_056783735.1 Eptatretus burgeri
AGGAACCACCTCGAGGAGCTCCGCAATGTCATCCTCATCCACACCCAGGTTAAAGTTGTTTGCCATCTCAACAACAGCCTTGTTGATGTTTGCAACCTCCTCATCCTTGGCAAATCCTTTGAAGTCATGGACGAACCTCATCAGTGTCTTCTTCCAGATGCCATTCATACACTCCTTGGTGACATCACCCCAAGCCCAAGCAAGGTTCTTGATGCAGTCATAGATGTTGTAATCCTTCCAGAATTGCATCAGTGTCTTCCTCAGTTGCAGCAATAGCCTGGGCAAAGGTCCTCCTCAGATAGTAGGCCTCAAAAGCTGCCATAACTCCTTGATCCATTGGTTGAATCAAAGAGGTGGTGTTTGGAGGGAGAAACACCACTTTGATATTGGGATGTAAATCACCAATAAAAGGAGGATGTCCGGGAGCATTATGAACAATAAGCAAAATCTTGAAAGGCATGTTATTCTCCAAACAGTACTTCTCCATTTTGCAGGCATAGCAATTCAGGAGGGCATCTTGGAAGAGGAGCTGGGTCATCCATGACTTCTTATTGCTCCTGTAGTACACTGGCAGTGTGTGCTTATTGATATGCTTGAAGGCCCTGGGGTTCTTACTGAGCCAGATCACAAAGGGTTTCAATTTGTCACCTGCAACATTGCCCCCAAGCAAGACTGTTATCCTTTCCTTAAAAGCCTTGAAACCTGGCATTGACTTGGCCTCCTTATGGATAAGAGTCCTTTCAGGCATCCGCTTCCAGAATAGGGAGGTTTCATCCATATTGAAGATTTGCTCTGGCAAGTAATTTTCCTCCACAATCAGCTTATCTAGAGTTTCCAAAAATTCTTCAGCTGCCTTCACATCAGCACTCGCAGACTCACCACTCACTTTCACATCATGTAATGAATAACGATTCTTGAATCGTTTAAACCATCCAGAGCTAGCAGTAAATTCAACATCATAGTCGGGTCCAGCCTTTTCTTTCAACATCGCAAACAAACCTTTTGCTTTGGCCGTGATCGTCATGGTGCTGTCGTCATGGTTTCTCCATATCTGATATAGGCCCTTCTCAAATTTTTGTTAGTCTCGTTGCTTTCAATGAAGCAGATCTTCAACAGCTTCCGTCACCTTGTTCTTGTTCTTCAAGATCGTAGCTATGGTGGAATGGGACATGGCTGACATGGCGAGCAATAACCATCACTGAATTTCCACCTTCGTAGTCCTTAATCACTTGTAATTTTGTTTCTAGGTCAATCACTCGATGTGGCCTCTTACTGGCAACATTAGCAGTGGATTTTGTACGCTTAGGGGCCGTGATGAACAAAACAACACGAGATTAAATCAAGCACACGGAAAAAATGATGCAATCCAGAGACGCGGTAAACACGAGATGTACAGTAGAAGAATGCTGCGTGACACGGCATGCTGTTTTACAGTAAACTTTTTTTTTATAAGTAGAAAGAGTACACACTAAAATAACGATAAATAGTACAGTTATAGTAAATACATAAACCAGTAACATCGTTGTTTATTATCATTATCAAGTATTATGTACTGTACGCAATTGTATGTGCTATACTGTACTTTTATACGACTGGCAGCGCTACGTCGGCTACAACATCACTAGGCAATTGGAATTTTTCAGCTCCATTATAATCTTATGGGATCACCGTCGTATATGCGATCCGTCGTTGACCGAAACGTCGTAATGTGGCGCATGACTGCGCATATATATATATATATATATATATATATATATATATATATATATATATATATATATATATATATATATATATATATAATTGTTATGGTGCACTGGGCAGTTTGGTTGTTCGGTCTGAAGCTGGAAAATCATGTAGCGACCAGGTCAGCGCACCCCCCCCCCCAACCGCAGAGATTCCGAGCTGGGTCCTCGTGCCCAACGTCACATTACAGTGCCGGGCGAGCGATATGCCGGGACTACCACCAGACAGATATTATTGTCTGGCCGAGCAACCAGCATCCTGTGTTGCCGGACTCTTAGCATATCGTGACCTCACCAATCTCTACCTCAATCAGATTTCCCCCACAGCCACCAGATGAAACCGTCGTGAGAAAGCAGGATGAGTCGAGGAAAGGTCAGGTTCAAAATATGTATGCATGTGGTGCAACAGAAAGCACATATCTAAAGGCAGCAATCGCAATGATAATAAAAACTATACTGCAATGTTACCCCTTACCGTATACACACCCCATGGAACAAATCATTGACGGTAAGAAGTCCTGACTTGTCTATTCCACAAGGCCTCAGACACCCGCAACGAAAGACTGGGGATTCACGTCAGACAGCAGGGTTTGCTAAACTCAAACCTGTGGTGTTGTTTGGAGGAGTAATGCAGCAATGTCCAATCCTGTTATAGAGCTTCTAAGACGGAGGAGGGACACACACTGGTGGGACGGGTGTGATGCCAGCAGGACAAGGTGTGGTTGGACTCATTGTGCAGCTCATCGGAGTGTAGCCTTCTTCGTCGAGCACACAAAGTTCTCTCTGTCTCTCCCACAGCCAGAGCCTTATAACTTTCCATACCGGTGTCACGGATGATGATTCATGCCCCTCCCTTCACCATTGCCATTGGTCCCAGCCCCGGAGGGAAGACGGAGCTTACTCCTGCACCAAGTTAAGTCACTGCTCCTTTGGTACTCAGGCCTACACGTCCCCCTTTTCCCACCTAAACTCGAAGTTTAAGGCCCAGTGAACAACTTTAAAAGCACATTTAACAGCCCAACCAAAGGTAAGAACATGAAAAATAGGTGAAAGGGGATGGAATATAATTTTAAACACACACTGGGGCGGGTTTCACATCTCTTGCTATCCCGCTTAGCGACACTAATCTATAATGACATTTAATTATCCACTCTTATGTCACACAGGCTCAAAAAAAGGAAAGTTTATTTTAAAAAACCACGTTGCACCAAGTCGACAGGTACGGGACAAATCCCAAATAATAGGAAATACAGTATCTTTATCAAAGTTTGAATTTAAAATATTGTAAATAAATAATCAAATATTAATTAATCCAATCGATGGCATGGGACACTTGATTTGCATGAAACAATGGATGAAAGGCCAAGAGCAATATAGGCTAAGAGCATTTACAGGAAAAGTCATTGTATACATTAATAAACTAGAACGGTACTTGGGAGAGCACATACCTCCGCCAGGCTGAACAGTTTACGTTTTTGTATCCCACTCATGGGCTGGATCTGCATCCGGACCTGAACCAAAATCGAATCGGCTTGTTCTCATCACCTAACCAACTCATCCACCAAGTTTTGTCATAACTCGTCCACAACTTTTTGAAATATCGTGCTATGCATCATTATTGGACCCATCTCTCAATGGTGAATAATCACTTTCGAAATTAAAAAAAAATATTCTCGTGCCCGGATCCGTCTAATCAATAAATCAATTCGTCCTGGTCAAACACTCAACCTGTCCACTGAGTTTCGGCAGACTCCATCCACAACTTTTTGAGATATCCTGCTCACAGACAGACAAACAAACAGAGGAAATTTCAGGTTTGACATCAAGTCACACCTACACTTGTCACATCAAGAGGAAATTTCAGGTTTGATCGAGAGATGTATTGTACGAGCAGGTTAGGCACGAGGGGAGTCAAAACACTCCAAAACTTGAGGGGGAACACTCAGTAGAGTGCAAAACCTCCGCCGCCAATACTGCTAGGTCACTCAAGTGAACCTGATATCCTATTCATTCAATTTGACGTCAACAGTGCTCACAGAGTTATAGTTTGCAACTTTCCCTTTTACTTTTACATACTCAATTCATTCGTCATCACTAGATTCCTTGAGACAGAAATTGATTTTACATGGGTATATCCACCTGAAGTTTCAAAATCAGCCGCAATTATAATTTTGGCATGGTTTTTTTTTGTTGGAAATCACTTATAACATATAGAAATGCAAAAAAAAAAACTTTGCAAATTTTTTTTCTCCAATTTATTTTTGGGGGGGGGGTGGGGGGGTTGGAAATCACTTAAAACATGTAGAAATGCAAAAAAAAGAAATCGAAATTTTGTTGAAAAAAAAGTTGGAAATTTTTTTTTCTCTAACAATTTTTTTTGGGGGGCGGGGGGTTGGAAATCACTTAAAACATGTAGAAATGCAAAAAAAAAAAAAAATTCAAATATTTTTTCAAATTGGCCGCCATAGCGGCCATATTTGATTTTGAACCAAGTCCAAAATCTAATGGCATGATCCTTGGACCAGACCTAACCCCCCCTCCCCCACCAAGTTTCGTCGAAATCCGTCAAGGAGTTTTTCCGTAATACTGTTCACAAACAAACAAAGAAACAAACTAGCCCGAACCTCAGCCATAGGCTGAAGGTTATCTTGCCAAAAACAAAAATATTTATATCGTCAATGACGTCAGCAAAAGATTCTGTCGTCAAATTCCAGCTATATCTGAAAAGCACTCTTCTTAGGCTTCAATTTGAGGTACTACTCGATATTGTTAGTCAAAGATTTAAAAATGACCTTCATGATCGTCAACTTCGACCTGAGGCGCTAACCATGAAGGTCAAGGCCAATCGCCACCAAAAACTAATCAGCTGAGCACCTATCGATATACTATATATCCACCAAGTTTGGAGATGATCCGATTTACTCAAATTACTCAAAAAATTACTCAAAAGTTAAGGGTTTCGTTGATTTTGATGTTTGACCTTCTGGTGACCTTGACCTTTGACCTTGACCTTCAACATTTTGTGTGTCGAAAGCTATTGCACTCATGAGTATACATATCAAGTTTGAGAGCGATTGCATGAAAACTGTGATCTACAGAGCTAGTTGAAACTTGAAAATCAATTGTAACAAAAAAATAAATACACAAACAAACCGACGAAAAAACAGATCTTGCAAAATCTTGCAAAACGCTCTGCGTTTGGCAAGATAAACAGAAAGTGGGTGAAAACAGTAACCTCCACCCATCTTCGATGGCGGAGGTTAACGAGATACAAATGACAAGACATGCCAAAGATAATTTTTTTTTTTTAGATATTTATTTACTAATTAACGATGTATTAAGCTGGAACGGCACTTTTCGAAGTCGTGACGTTGACCGACACCTCTGCCCACATTATTAAATCATTACAATACTTGAACCAAGTTTGATTTAAATCCCTTCAGCTGTTCTCAAGTATTACATTTTTACCTGACCTTTGACCTCTTGATGCCAAAATCTAATTAGTCCTCTTTGCATCAATATACAGTATGCTTATAACCAAGTTTGGTCAAAATCCCATCATTGGTCCACAAGTTAGCATGGTAACAAATTTCTACCTCATGGGACCTCTGATCTTTGACCTCTTGACCCCATAATCTAATCAGTCTATCTTTACATCACTGTACATACTTGTACCAAGGTTGACTTAGATTTGACATCAGCCATTCTTAAGTTACCGCAGTAACGGAAACCGATCACGGACTCTGACCTTTGACCTCTTTATGCCGAAATATAATCAGTTCATCATTGCATCATAATATACACTTATACCAAGTTTGGTAAAAATCACATCACTGGTTCACCAGTTAACATGGTAACAGAATTTTTACCTAACAGGACCTCTGATCTTTGACCTTTTGACACCATAATCGAATTAGTTCATGTTTGCATCATCATACATACTTGTACCAAATTTGACTTCGATCCCTTTAGCCGTTCTTAAGTTATCGCAGTGATGAGAACCTATCAGATTGACGGACGGACAACCCAAAAACATAATGCCTCTGGCGACTTTGTCAGCAGAGGCATTAAAAATCAATAAAAGGTTTACGTTTCTCAAGCTGTTGCGAGTGAGTATCCGTTTCGCAGAACTTTTTGAACAACCTCCGCTTCCCACCCCAAACATTAACAAGAGAAAAACAAACATAGCTTACCAGATGTGTGGTTGTTGGACGGAGTAAGTGCTCATTGTAGCGTTTCTTAAGTTCCTCGTAAGCCATGAACTGCAAGGCTCCGTGTGATGTTCCAAACAACCCGGGAACGAATCCCTACGTGGAATAACTGGGTCAGCGAGCAAAAGAAGAGGCCATGGCAAGTAAAAGAAACTGATCAATATTGTTGGGTTGGTCAATTCAATTCCAAATGCTTCCTTTAATTGAACCAATTAAATCTGCTTAGCTTCAATGGCTTGTGGGGATTGTTGAATGTTGGGCGGTTATTGCAGCGTTTTGGAGTCAACTATGGTTCAACCCGATTGTAAAAGCAAAAAAAATAAAATCTTACTTTTCCATTTTGTGTAATCATTCCGTGTGGAAGAGTAGAGAAAAACATTTATTATCATCATCAATGTGTTTTAATAGGAGTGTGAGAGAGGGCAGCACTGCCAAAAATAATTTTTTAGTAAGAAAATATTTTATCAAAATTAGAAAAGTTCTCTTGAAACAAGAAAATCATGAGAATGTTTTTTTCAGCCACAAGAGAAATTCTCATGTCGTTTTGTTGTTTCTTTCTTAAGAAAATTATTTTTAGTCGTGAGGCAGTGGGAAAGGGGCCTGTATGGTACAATTTATCAATTTGATTTGTGCAGCAGGAAAAGAGAGGCAAGAGACCAAGTACAGAAGTAAAAAGAGAAGAGAAGATAAATCAGTGTTTCGTGCAAACAAGAACCGTTATAAGAATAGTAATGTTCATAAAAAGTTCTCAATAAAATAAAACTCAAGAAAAGTTCATATTTGGCAAGAGAACACCAGGAAAAGGGGAAAAAAGATATATTAAATGAATAAATAAGTAAATAAATAAAAGAAGAGGGAATGGTGGGTGGGATGACAAGAAAAGGGAAATTATATAATATACATGTGTATATATATATATATATATATATATATATATATATATATATATATATATATATATATATATATATATATATATATAAAAAAGAAAAGGTTGCAGAAAAAGAAAAGGGAAGGAAACGATATTCGGGTCGTTGCAGGTACTAAGGGGGCAAAAACACAAGATGCAGTGGATGACCTTATAAAGGCCTCGGATTCCCTCATGCTTGTAGATCTTGGTCAGCGCGTCAAACATGCCATGGTACCGCCGTTGACATTCAACGTTCTCATACTGCAACACCAGTCGGGTCTTCGTGACCCAGATTGGATTGGTAAAGCTGAGAGTCGCAGCGCCTGCAAGCAGGTACAGGTTGGAGATCATTAGATCTGTCAATCAAATCCAAATCCATCTGGAACACAATGGCGCTTACAACAACAGGCGAAGGGAACTCCAAACAAGTCAGGCAAACTGGACCACATCTGAATGAACAGAATGTGAAACATCATGATGGACACTTTGTGACAATGACAGCAGAATTTTTGTTTGTATACCGTATTTTCCAGTACATTAACCGTGCCTTTTTTAAATTGGTGGAAAAAAGTTAAAAGTCGTGGATGCGGTTAATATCCATCCATCCATTGGATCCAAACTCTGTGCAGAGCGTCGGTGCTGCCGAAGCAGTTTCCTTGGCTATTGGGCACAATCCTAGCTACTCCGACGCAGGATACTCGAATGACTCGCTCATCCCAGCAAGCTGGTACTCATTTTGCCGACCTCGGAAGGATGGCAGGCTGAGTCAACCCCCTGGTGAAGTAATTCAGCAGGAAACGAGGCTTGAACTCAGGACCCTTGGATCCCAAGCCGTCACCCTAACCACTGAGCCAACACCAGGCTTATGTGGTTAATATACAGGTATTCAAAAAAAAAACCATCAGTCTTAAAAAAAATTAATCTGTCATTGCTGAATTTCAATTACATTCCAATCGTCATACATGTACGACAAGATCGATATTCTACACATCGGGGAACTTTTAGAGCTTTCACAATTATGTAAAAGTATGTAAATTAGGGGTATCCAAACTACGGCATTGGTGCAAGGAGAATATAAATATTTATTATAAATGCATGTGGAAAAATTATGGGTCCAGACCAGGAATCGAACCCAGGTCGTCTGGCAAACCGTACTAGTGCTCTGCAATCTGAGCTAGCTGGGTAACCCAAAACGAGTCAACCCAAAACGGGTTGCCCAGCTAGCTCAGATGGCAGAGCACTGGTACTGTTTGTTTTGCCAGAGGACCTGGGTTCGATTCCCGGTATGGGCCCATAATTTTTCCACATATATTTATGATGGTTCTATCCTATTAATTTTTTTAATATGTACTAGCATAATCAGTACATTTTAATCTGGATGTGAGAGAGCATAGCAATGCCAAAAATAATTTTTCGTAAGAAAAGATTTTAGCAAAATAATAAAAGTTCTCTTGAAACAAGAAAACCATGAGAAAAATTTTCCAGCCACAAGAAAATTTCTCATTTCCTACACAGAATGAGATATTCTCGCCAATTATGTCTGATTTCAAAAATAAAAAGGAATAAAAAAACCTATTCGTGTGTTGAACACAAGTTCACCCATTCCCGACGGGAGCAGCAGGAAGGTTCATTATTCTCTGGGGTACATAGATTACAGTCGATCCAGGGTCAGGCCTCAAGAACATTGGGGTGTGTTCAGTTACCAATTTTCCTGAAGGAATGTAGAGCTCTTGCCAAGTGGCTTCAGTATTCAAACAAGCACTCTATTCAAAACCGTTGATAAGCAACGGCTGGCTTGGCAAGCGCGAGCTAGCTGCTTGGTAACTGAACACACGCCAGGTTTCCTCAATTTCAGTTTCATGTGAAACAGCAGTAGCGACTGTTTCTTTCTAAAGGTAATCATAGGTGTTTGCGGTTTATCTTTTTTTTTAACTTATGGTGAGGACTTTCCACAAAACGACACGATAAGCTATTTATACACATTAACACAGCATTTGTTCAAGGAGGAAAACCCTTGGGGAGAGGGGATATTATTTGGATTCATATAGTTTTGAAGTAACATTAACATTATGCAATTATCTTTGGTGTTGATATTACTTTTGTTGTTGGAAGCGGTCTTGGAAAAATGCCATGATAAGCCATCTTCACATGGATTCACACCTCTACACAGAGATCCTGTGCATTAGCCATCATCGTTGTAGGAGGGCCAGTCAATAAGTAACCATAAAATGGTGATACAAATTCGAGAATGTAATGTGTGTAGTTGTAGATGACATGTTATATCTATGGGTAAGAGTCATGTTTTGCCAGTTTTAGATCTGGCAACATTGGCGTATGATGTCAGTAGAGCAGTTCCAAGAGCACAGCTCCCTTAGAAGCTTGCACCAAGGAGGAGCAACGGTTCTGTCATCCGTTTCTTGGGAAGTGAGGGTGTCAATCCCAATGAAATACATCGCAGAATGAAAATGCAATATGGTGATGCATATTTATCGCTGCAGCAGGTGTACGACTGGGACAGGAAGTTTAAAAGTGTAGTTCTTTCAATTCAGGTGCGAGTTGTCTAGGCACCCACCTTGCAGACACTTTGCGGAACCCCAGCACGTTGTGAATGATAGATGTGCTGAATCATGGCTAATGTTCAATTCGGAGACCACTTCATCCAGCGTAATGCGACGGTTTTCCCTTAGCACACACTCAACTCCTGCAACCATTTCTGGTGAGTCGGCTGTGTGAGGTCAGCCCAAGCGAGCAATGTCTGCCACACTGGACACTCCACTTTTAAACTTCCTGTCCCAGTCATACACCTGCTGCAGTGATAAACATGCATCACCATATTGAATTTTCATTCTGCGATGGATTTCATTGGGATTCACAACCTCACTTAACAAGAAACGGATGACAGAACCGTTCCTCCTCCTTAGTGCATGCTTCTCAGGGAGCCGCCATCGCGGAACTGCTCGACTGACGTCATGCACCCAATGTTGCCAGATCTAAAACAGGCAAAACATGACTCTTACCCATAGATATAATATATGTCGTCTACAACGACACACATTACATTCTCGAATTTATATTGCCATTTTAAGGTTACTTGTTGACTGGCCCCTCGTACAAATCACATTATTTTCAACATGGTGGGCTCAAAGAAGAAAAACGTGGGTCATGAATGTAGGAGATTCCCTCGATGCTGGCAAAGTGAATACTTTTCCACAGAGTACCGAGGCAAGTGTGTGTGTGTTTAATTTGCCAGGAATCGGTAGTGGTAATGAAATAATTGAATGTTAAGAGACATTAATCGAAACATGAAGAGTCTTTTAAGGCGTATACTGGAAGAGAGAGAACAGAAAGTAAAACAGTTGGTGGCACACCTATCCTCGCAACAAAACCAGTTTTTTTAGTACTAAAAATAAAACTCAGGACAAAGCTACCAGAGCTCGCAATGACATGGCTACGCTTGTACTTGTAGCGCAGCATGGAGGGGATTCTATTAAGGAGTGCAGAACAAAAAATTGTGGACATCGGGTGCCCAGAAAATAAATAAGACTTTTGCAATGTTAGTCTTGTGAGAAACATTTGTCCGGCAAATTGAGGATTTATCAGTTAACATTAAGGAGTGAATATCAGGCAAAGCACCGTTGTTTTATTTCTCTTCAATCGCGCGTGACGAGAGCACCAACACGACAGACACTGCTCAGCTGCTAATTTTTTTTGCGAGGTATCGATGATGATTTTTGCATTACTGAAGAGCTCCTCGACTTTCAGAGCCTGACTGGGACAACAAAAGGAGCAGATACTTTTGTAGTTGTCAGTCGCTATTCAAAACCTGAACCTCCCCAGGGACTAATTGTGTGGAGTTACAACGGATGGTGTTCCAGCTATGATAGGTGAGCATAACGGAATGGCCTCGGTGGTTTGCAGGAAAGTTCAGGAGTCTGGGAGCGAGGTTGTGGATGTAATGAGTACAGTCGTGAAAACTATCAACGTAATTTGATCGAGAGCACTCAACCACAAAGAGTTTCGGACATTCTGATCTGAAATTGATGCAGAATACGGAGAAGTGATCGACCACTCTGATGTGTGATGGCTAAGTCGCGACTCTCTTCTCAAGTGGTTCTTCTCCCTCAAATCTGAAATCGACCAATTCTTGAAAGAAAAGTGTCTGCCCATCGATGAACCGAGTGACTCTGTTTCGTTGGCAGACCTGAACTTTTCAGCTGGCATCAGCAGTCAGCGGAATGTGCTCAACAGAAGATTGCAAGGGAAAGACACAATCGTGTCACAAATGTACTCGCACATGAAAGTATTTGCCATGAAGCTCCATCTGTTTGAGAGACAGGTCAGTGAACCAAATGCCATGCGCTTCCCATCTCTGTGAAAGGTAATTGACACTTTCCCAAATGCTAACATCCCTGAGCAGATGGGGAAATATGTGACAGTAATCACGTCACTTATCAGAGTTCAACGGGTGCTTTCAGGATTTCACTTCCATCGAGGACATCAACATGTTCTTGTGCCCCTTCTGCGTTAATGTGGATGAAGCACCAGAGGACATGCAGTTGGAACGCATCGAGATGCATTGTGATGACACACTCCGCAGTCGTCACCATCAGCTCCCACTGCCAGAATTCTCCAGGAGCTTGGAAGAATTTTTTTTTTCCAATTTCCACAGACAAGGTGCCACACAAAATAATGCTGAGTTTCTTCAGTTCTGCATACATTTGTGAGGAAACATTTTCTCCAATGACGTTAAACAAGAGCCATTTGAGATCAAACATGACAGATGGTCACCTTTGTGATGTCCTTCGAATCACATCAACAAACCTCATGCACGACGTCACAGCAATTCTCCAATCCAAGGCACATCATCACCGTCCTCATTAGAGCAGTCACTGGTGACTGGTAATCGTCAAGGCGTGGAAGGACATTCCCTCAGACATCATCAAGCGAGCAATTTTTTTTTTTGACTCAGGTCCTTCAGGAACTTGCAATTTATTCAAGGCAATGATGATAATTTGATGACTGCAAGCACCCATCTCACTTCAGGACTGGTCTCCCACATCTACTGCTCCTGATATTAACTCAGCCCTGGAATATTTCACAGAAACTCTCTGTTTGTCTGTCTCTCTGATTCATCCCATTTACTCTTCAATTATCCTGCTCTTCTTCCCACCCATGGCACACTGAATCCTGTGGTGAGGAATTTGCTCTGAAACAACCTGCCTTCTCTTCCTGAACGACTGAAGGAAATCTCAGTGCATTCCAAAAAGTCCGCAACATGTGCGTGTCCACTCTCAGGAGAGCCAGAAAAACAGCATCTGTCCAAACTCAAGAATGATCTTTCAAACTTATCCCCATCCTCGAAAACATGGGGGCACCTTGTTAAGTCTGTCTCTGGCGTATGCTCGCCCTCCATCTCTTCCCTCTCTTCAAATGGCACCACAGCAGACTCCGTCCGTGAGAAGGCCAAATGCCTCAATTATGCGTTTGCTTCCAAATCTTGTGTCCCCAACCCCTCACTCTCTGTATCATTTGCTAGTGGATGGTAATGATCCCCATAGTATTGAAATTTTTCTATCTAAGCAAAATTTTACATTCTTGATTTTAATTCTGCTGATATAATGGCAAACCACTCAATGTGTTTTTCACCATGAGCATTCTTTGGCAGGCTCTAACCACAAAATAGGAGAATGGAATCTGAGAGACTTAAAATCAAAAAAACTAGTGTTGTCCGAAACTCATGCAATTCAATGCGTCATTCATCATTAATTGAATAATAAACAGAATTGCTCAAGTGGGTGTGTAAAGAACCCAAAGGAAACAGGAAACATGCCTTGTGGTTGCCAAGCAGCAAAGTACGCACCTGCTTCAGCAGCTGAAATCATGTGTTGAGTAGGCCCCAAAGGCTCGCTTCTGCCCTCTTGTTTATAGGCCTTGATCGCTTGGTAACTGGAATAATAACGATAATAACAATCATAAACCATGAAGTTAAAAGCACGTGTTCCTCGACATTGATCATCCGGTTATTTTCTGCCATTAGACAAAAATATTGTCCAAATGTGGCCAAGTGGTCAGCTTGGAGAAAGTGTTTCATACCACAAAACCAGGATTTTGTTCGCAGGAGCTATGGGAAAATACAATTGCTAGTTATGAAGAAAGAGGGTGCGTGTGAGTGTGAGTGTGTATATACACACACTGCTGTGCAAACGTCTTGAAGACACATTCATGAGTTACGAACTTGCAATAAATGGAAATTATGAACATCGACAACTTACTCAAACCCTCCACTAGTGTTTTCTACTATAATAACAACATTAACTGTTATTACTATCGCTTAGTTTGGGTGAGAAGAAACAAAGCTTGTCATTTAGCAATCTTTAATTCACATTGATCAGAATATTCAAAAACTGATCACAGCTCACAACTCAAAGTAAACCAGGATGCCACTCGGTACAGCGCGTACCTTCACCAGGCTGAACAGTTTACGTTTTGTATGCCACTGATAGGCCAGATATATGCATCTGGACCTGAACCAAAATCTAATCGGCTTGTTCTCGCCACCTACCCAACTCATCCACCAAGTTTGGTCTGAATCTGTACACAACTTTTTGAGATATCCTGCTCAAAGACGGACAGGACAGTCAACCAGGGGTGAAAACAACCTCCTCTACCACCAGAGGTGGACAGAGGTAACTATACGTTCGAGCAGCTAATATGAAGTGTTACAGCTAATCCATCAAGTTTACCAATCAAATCCAATCGATAACTCATCGTCAGATGTTCGTCATGAACATCAGGTGTTTCTTCCTCTCCACACATTTATAAAGCTAAAAGTCCACTTCTTGTTCCGCAGAATACAGATCTATCAGTATTAACTGTGAGATTAATACAAAATGGCTTAAATTTCAGGAGAAGATCACCAAAAATTGTGCTTCTACATAAAGAAGGAAAAACCGAGTAAAATACTTTGCACCACTCGAATTTCAAGATGTGGTATCCGAAGTCCAATCAACAAGTACAAATAAACATCTTCTGTAATTGACAGACCCAGGACTGGAAGACCCAAAAATGTTGTCCAACAAGGATGAGCAATACTTGAATATAATATCCTAATGGAATAGAAAGAAGACGAGCATTGAATTGATAACAGTACTGGTAGAAGGCTCAGGTGTCACCTCTCCATCAACAGCATGAAGGTCACTTTTGAAATCAGGATGTAAAGGATGTGTTACAGGAAGAAAACCTCTGTTTTAAATAAATAGGAAGAAGACTAAAGAGATAAAATATGCATAAAAACAGAAATTGGATGATGGAGTAATGATAAAGGGTGCTTTTGACATACGAGTCAAAGTTTCAGTTATTTAGACCTCATCGAAGACAACATGCGAGATGATGAAAAACAAACTTACGAGTCTTGCTTGAAGCCAACAATTAAGCATTGAGGAGGTTCAATTCAAGTTTGGGGGGTGAATATCCTCAAGTGGTTGTTTGAAAATCGATGGTATATTGACTGCAGCAAGGTACAAACAAATTTTAATCTGCCACGCTATCCCCAATGGTGCAAGACTTATTGGTCCAAACTTCATCTTGCAGCAAGATAATGATTCAAAAATATTCAGCTGGAATAATTAAAACTTGTTTGCAAAATAAACAGAAAGCTAGAATCCTTCAAAGCCCAGTTCTAAATATTATTGAAGCTATATGGGAGTATATGGACAAAAGAAAGTAAAAATAAATAAATAAATAAAGAATCCTCGCAACTTGGATGACATCTTTGGAAGGAGTTGGAAGAAGTGTGGAACACCATTCCACACGAGTTCATACCAAACATTGTTTGTGAAAGCGACCAGAGCAGAATTTAAATGGTTTTGAAGGAAAAGGGTAGACTTACTCACTATTAGTTTATATCAAGGTATTGCACTGAACCTGAACTCAAAGTCAGCGAGTTGCGCTTCTGAGCCGAGTCACAGTCAAGCAAAGTTTGATTATCAACTCGGAAAAAAGAACTCGGATATTATCCTGTCACATGAAATTAATTGCCGTGTTTTGCAAGTGTGTGCGGCAGAAATGTGAATTAGTATATGAATCGGATGTGCTGTAGAATGGTCATATTGTTTCACGAAGTAATGATTTTTTCCCAGCTGCGACCTGTCCACGAATTGCGAGAACTGTGAATGTCCAGAACCATGAATGGCAAAGGTTTGCTGCATTACCTTTCCAACGGTACCATTTTTATTATTATTCTACGATAGCAGAAACCTTTGAGAATGAAGCGTGACAAAGAAACCCCATTCCTTTTATTATGTAGGTTATGGGATGAAAGGAATGGAAATAAACTTTGCACGATCAAGTAACTAATTCATTGCTTATCATTTCCTGCATAGGGCATCGTTGTACTGTATCGTCATGCAAGCAGTGCTGTCGCCAGCTGTACCTATCAACGCAGCTGAGATTGATGCCACGCGTTTCCAATGTGATAAATTTACATACACTTTATTCTAGCTTTTTCAAGAGCCTTGATCCCATTAATAAAAATATATATAAATATATATATATATATATATATATATATGTATACATATCCAATTTCCAAACCAATCCACATCCCGCAAATTTTTGCTTAAAATTATGGAGCCGGATCCGGACCGAGTTTTTGCAACAGAGTTCCAACACTATGAAGGTATTGTTGCGATTTTGGCTCCTACGGCGTAAAAGAGAGATACTCACATAATGTAAACCTAGTTATCTCATCGTGCAGTATATTGTTTAGTTAAGTGTCTGAGGTCTATGTGAGCAGATATACATTGCGAGTTTATAGACAGATATCCGATACCCGTTCTTTTCTGCTTCTACACCCTGGTCTACATCCCTTTCCTACACCACACAGCACACACAACACACTCTACAGTCATCTACTTCTTGCCTTCAGCGCTGCTGCCCCAACCTCCATCCTGAACGTCTGTCTGTGTTATTTGTAAAGATTGCTGGGCTGACAACCACAAAATTTGGCACACAGACCAAGTCAGACCCAGGGATTGTCCGAAGGGTATGTTTATCCAACACTTCAGTCTTTAAAGGCCCCAAACACTCTTTAGACCCAATAATGACCTTGAATACCCCTTAATACCTCCAATACCCTGAAGACCCCTAAAACCCTTCAACACCTAAAAGACCTCAAGACACTTAAGACCCCAAATAACCTTAAAGACCCCAAAGACCCTGATGACCCTTGAGAACCCATGACTCTTAAGACCCCTTACACCATCCAGACAGATTAGACAACTTGAACCCTTGACCATTTAGAGCAGTGGTTCCCAAACCCAGGGTGGTGACCCAAACTTGAAACCACCCCCCCTCAAAATCTCAGTTTTTGAGGGGGGGGGGTTTCATGTCAAAAGCATTTTCTCTGACAATTTTTATCATAGGTACACTAGGTACCAGTATCATTTGGGTTGCGAGGCAAATGTGATTTCAAATTTTGGGTCATGGACAAAAAAGTTTGGGAACCACTGATTTAGAGCTTCAGACCACTTAGACATTTTTTGACCCTTTTTACATGCTTGAGAGTTTAGACCCTTTTGACCCCTTCATCGCTAACTACAATTGGAGTGTACCCTTTCGACCATCTAGAACTTTTTAAGTGCACACCACACAAACATCTATCTTACAAAACAGACTATACATTTTTTAGCAAGTAGTGTGCAAACTCGACCCACTCAGAGGTGGGTGTGTCGAGTTTTTATGTATTACTAGCAGAGTACCCGCTCTATGGGTGATCTTGTTCCAAGCATGCAACACGTTCTTCTGATGCATACCTTTATTTGGGTGGTGTACAGGCAACTGACAGCTCTGTCAGGAAAAAAAAAAAAACCGGGTTACATATATGAAGCAAAAGCTTCATGCCGTACAGGTTACGTTACGTTAAGCCGTACAGGTTACGTACATGAAAAACAGCTTATAATTCGAAACACCTCACTGTGCTGGAAAACGTGAGGACAGGAATACTGTACTGTGAATGATGGATACTTGTCATACCCTCCCTCACCTGGAGGTGGCGCTACACAATACACATTTACAAGGAGAATTTGCGTCTCCGACCTTCCTTTCAGAAGACTACGGGTAAAGATAAAAACACCCCATACATTAATTGGGGTCATGATGATCCTATGTAGCAAGTCTGGATGTAATCAGCCCAGAACTGTAGGAGGAGCGCGACAAACAAATACACAAACGCCAGTCCTTGGATTATTGTAAGGATGTACACCTATACTTTAATATACACCCTGTGAAAACTAATTTGTGGGAAGGGGAATGGGGGAGGAGGAGGTGGGAGAAAAGAAGAGGGTAGGAGGAGGTGCGAGGAAGGAAGGAGGAAGAGGTGGAATGAGGGAGTTGTGGGTGGGGGGAGGAAGGGGAAGGGGAGGGGTGGGAATCCAGAGGGAGGGCCATGGGGTGGTAGGAGACAGGGGAAGGGGTGGGGTGGGAGTCCAGAGGGAGGGGCATGGGGTGGTAGGAGACAGGGGAAGGGGTTGGGTAGGCATCCAGAGGGAGGGGGTTGGCGTGAGAGGAGACAGGGGAAGGGGTTGGGTGGGCGTCCAGAGGGAGGGGTTGGCGTGAGAGGAGACAGGGGAAGGGGT